>NW_015554247.1:278754-286142 GCF_001515605.1 Sinocyclocheilus anshuiensis | reverse complement strand
TCCCACATAGTGAGGTAGATATGTGGGGGCGTGTTAGAACGAGCCGTTTTAGGTAGGTGTGGCTGACTCTGAACTTTTATAAAGAATATCTCTTTGGATTTGAGACTTTAGTCTTTGCAACTTTACAGATCTTCTTTATGCACCAAGAGCTTGTAACACTCCAAAGAGAAAGGAAAAATTGAAATTGCGTCATATGACCCCTTTAAAGCAGCACTATGTAACTTTTGTCGCTCTAGCAGTTAATAAACAGAACTGCACACATCCCGCGGAAGAACATTCCAACCGGAGCTACTTCTCTAAGTTTAGGTCTATGGTGATTCACGCAGGTATGTGTTACTCCACAGCGGTGACGACCTGACCAGGCTACAATAGTCCAAATATAAGTACTTGTTACTTATTATGATTCGGAATAAGACAAAAATGCGGTTTGGAAGATGAATTCATGATGTACTCGCTCATTATATACATTAAGCAAATTTTGAACACAGAAAAAGTTACATAGTGCTGCTTTAAACTATTAAGAATTATATACTAATATATTATAAGCTATATATTGCCTTATAAATAATGATTAAATAAAAATTTACATTTAATTTTCTTTGATGATAATAAATAGTTTTTTAAAGCATCTCAATTGAAATTTGTCATTTTAATAGATTATGTAAAGAAAATGACTTTGAAGTGCATCTAATTGATTATAACTTTGAACAAGCCTTAAACATCTACCAGATTTATTGTAAATAATATAAGCAAGACAAATTTTTCTCAAACTTTACCACATGAAAGATCAGGTGGCAGTAGATACTCGGCCCCTGTAGCTTTCTGCCATTAAATCAACATGTTTTTCATATTTGTCTTTCTAGAACTAGAACTCTCTGTTCTTTTTCTATGCTATCTACTTGTTTCATTTTTAATTATTATAAAGAATAACCTGATCCTGTCTATTCTGTTTATTTTCTATCTACTTTTTTATTATTTTTATTTATTATAAAAAAAAATCTGTGTTACGTGTACTGCGTTACACTGTAAAAAAAAAATCTGTGACATTTACGGTAAAATACCGGCAGCTGTGGTTGCCAGAACTTCACCGTAAAAAATATGGTAGCAACATTTTAGGTTTTACAGACTTAACTTAAATTCACAATAAAATACCGTATTTCATTAACTGATGTAATGTTAATAAACCAACATATTGAAGTACTAATATCTGTTTTGAACCATTGTAATGCACTGATAACCACCAAAAACTGGTGGTGATGATAAAGTCACACGTTGAACCTAAACTCATCACAAACAGCTTTTCTACGAGCTGAGGAGGACAATACTTATATATAGAAGGTGCACAATGTCATTCACACAAACACTAAACCCCATCATGGTGACACACATGATACTGAAATAATGCAATAAACATTCATTTAACAACATAAGATGTAAGATTAAACTCTAGTGTACACAACTGATAAGAAAAACTTCAAATATGAAGTGTCATGCAGGGAATTCTGGGAGTGTCAATTTACGGTTTTTCACAATAAATTATACAATGACTTTTTCTTTTTCACTTCCAAAATACGTATTTTTAACAGTATTTTACTGTAAAATCACATTAAATGTAATTACTTTTATTCACCGAATATAGTATGGAAACTTACTGTTAACCAGTTAACAGGTTTTTACTGTAGCATTTTTACAGTCTTTTACTGTTAAAATCACAATAATTTTTTACAGTGTAGATTAACCTGGACTTGTCACAACACTCATATATTGTTGCTTTTCTGTTAGTTTGATCGCTCATTTGTAAGCCGCTTTGTATAAAAGCATCTTCTAAATGATTAAATGTAAATGTCTTTCTTGAAAATATTTTTCACAGTTTGATATTCTCGTTTTAGTCCTGATCGAAGTGAAAGAAGAAAGTGAAGAACTGAATGAAGTAGAGGAGAGACACCAGTATCAGACGCCTCATTATTTCATTACTGCAGAAAGGTCTTTCAGTGACTCACAGACTAAAAAGAAAAAGTCACGCAAACGGACTCCGAGGACCTTCACCTGCCCTCACTGTGTGAAGACCTTCACACGTAAAGGAAACCTGTTGATTCACATCAGAATTCACAATGGAGAGAGTCCTTTCTCGTGTTTCCGGTGTGGAAAGGGTTTCACGCAGAAAGGAAGCCTTAAGAGACACCAGAGAATCCACAGCGGAGAGAAGCCCTTCACCTGTCTTCAGTGTGGAAAGAGTTTCTCGGAGACGGGAAGCCTTAAGAGACACACACGGATTCACACGGGAGAAAAGCCCTTCACGTGCCACGAGTGTGGGAAGAGTTTCACACAGGCAGTGGGTCTGAAAACCCATCTGTGTCCTCACTCTGGAGTCCGATCGTTGAACTGTCTTCAGTGTGGAACAAACTTGCCTTCAGCATCACTGCTAAAAACACACCTGAGAATCCACGCGAATGAGAGCAGCAGAGAAGAGCAGCTGAGAGGCGCTGCGGTGAGATCTCACGTGTGCTTTGAGTGCGGGAAAGCCTTTTCCAAAACCTACGACCTGGAACGGCACCAAAGGATCCACACCGGAGAAAAGCCCTACAAGTGCTTACGGTGTGGAAAGAGTTTCAATCAGTCAGGATCTCTGAAAGCACATGAGCGAGTTCATACTGGAGAGAAGCCGTTCCACTGCCATTCCTGTGGGAATAGCTTCAACCAGCCAGGTTCTCTGAAGACTCATCAGAAAAAGCATTGCCCAGAGTTATTTATTCAGACAGTGATTATTTCTGACGGGATGTCATTTCAGCATTAACAGACAGTAATCCGCGATTTGATTGCCATCTGAATTGGGTTTTTGTTGTTCTGCATATGTGGAGAAAATTCCGGGCTGTATCTGACCTGTTTAAAGGGGTGCTATTATGCTCTATTACAAAGTCTTGATTTTGTTTTGAGGGTGTACTAGAACAGGCTCTCATACTAGGTTGTTCGAAAAACACATTATTTTCACATATTTTACATTATTACAACACCTCGCTCCTCAGTCTGCCATGAACGGCTCGAATAGTTCCTGTATCAAATGAAGGCCCGCCTTCTGAAATACGAAATGTTCTGTGATTGGTTAGCTGGGCCAGTGTGTGCTGTGATTGGTTAGCTGGGCCAGTGTCTGTTGTGATTGGTTAGCTGGGCCAGTTATATATATATATATATTTATATTCATATACAATTTATATTATATATAAATATAAATATTTTATATATAAACAAAACATTTTTCTTAAATATATACATGCATATGTGTGTATTTATATATTCATAATAAATATACTCAGTACACACGCATATATTATGTAAACAAACTAATATTTTGTTTTATTAGCACTATTTTATATAAATTTAATTTTACATATAAACGTGTATTATATTTATATGCATATTATATGGAATAAGACAGTGTGACTGAGCACATTAGATGTAAAACGTCTAACTGACAGAACGCATTCAACTTCAGTCAGTTCTTTGCCATATTCACAGAGGAGTTGTGCAAATTTCCTTTCACAGACCGTTTGTCTGGCTTACTACATCACTGTAGTGATGGATCAGCTGTCATTCTATGTAAAGGGACAGTAGGAACTAAGGTAAGTTTGTAACAACTTTAGATCAGCGTGTTTTATTGCTGTAAAATGCCTCAACTTTTCTAGATGCTTTTCTTTTATGGTTGTGAGTAATAATAGTGCCAAGTTATATTAGCAATAAGTAGTTTATCTCACCAGTCATTTCAGTTTTGTTAGTTTTATTTATTGAAAGGTGACGCATGGAGAGCTAAAAAGATTTTCTTCCCCAGAAATCACTAAGCGACTACTCTCTATGAGGGGAAAGATTACAATATGGTGTTTAAAGAATAACCTGTAAAAAATACAGTAAAAATACTTGTAATGAAATAAGGTATTGTAGTGTACAGTGTGCTGAATGTACGTGAAATTACCAGAAATAAATGCAGAAAACCCTTATCCTGGATGTTTTAATAAGCAGAGAACAAGTTAACTGTAGTTTCAATCAAATCAAGTCATAGACCATCAGTCCACTAACGTACTGAAATTTTGGGATTTATTGGTTGGAGTTTCGACTCGACCCTGGTTTGTTCATTCTTTAAAGCTCATATAGGAGTTGCTGTCATAGCAACACGTTTATAACAGAGATGGGCTGATAAAAAAAGTATGTGACCTTTATATATATATATATATATATATATATATAAACATTGAGGAGGAAACACAATAAATAAAACAAAATGTGAAATAGGTGGTCAAAGGTCAGAAGATGTCCAGCTAACACAGGGTGGGCCAGTTACGTAACTAACTTGTTAATTTGGGTAATTTCATGATTTACTAATTGAAGCATAGCTGGAATATAAACCATTTCAACTCCAAACTTAAATATTAACAATGCTGCGTTATGTTCTCC
Organism: Sinocyclocheilus anshuiensis; assembly: GCF_001515605.1. Lineage (NCBI taxonomy): Eukaryota > Metazoa > Chordata > Actinopteri > Cypriniformes > Cyprinidae > Sinocyclocheilus > Sinocyclocheilus anshuiensis. The sequence continues at coordinate 281,699 of NW_015554247.1, read as the reverse complement.
TGAAATTGCACAGTCTTGCATGTGTATATATATAATTTGTCAACGTGAAAAATGATTATTTTTAGTGTTACATTTGATTTTGAAACACGTTTTTAAATGTCTGTTTATATGTAGCCTACACATGATAAGTGATTTGTTAAATTATTTTTAATTAATATATTCATTCCTTCATTTAATTTATAAATGACACTCCCCGTCCTACATACATATTTACACAAATGGTATACATAAAAATCGTGTGTGTGTTTAGATTCTATGTCCAGCATATACAGGGCATTTTCACTGGCCACAATTTTGTTGTTGGGAAATTAAGTTTTATAAGACTTAATACTGCATACTAATATTTATTTAAATTGAATTCCAGGTCATTTTTGGCCTATTTAAAGGGCATTTTTCCCTAACCGTATTAAATGCATGCATCATCTTTCATATCAAATTCTTATATTTTATTAATAATGTCACTTAATATAATAAGACAATATAGGGCTGTTACCAATCAAATTGTCACTCTGTTTCATGTTTTGTGTGTGTCCTGCTCCCCATGTGCCTTCCCATGCCCTTATTTGGTTAGTTTCCTGTTCCTCCCCTGATTAGTTAAGTTCATTTGTCCCAGGTGTTTCCCTTGATGTTTCATTGCTCCCAGGTGTGTCTCGTCATCCCCTCCTCCTGTGTGTATAAAAAGTGTTCCCAGTCCCAAGTTCTCTGTCCGCTGTTAAACGTCTTCCTGAGTTCGTCTCCCTTGGTTCCTGAAAATAAAGTCTTGGTAAAGTATTCTCCAGCGTCTCCTCGTTCCTTGTGTGTGTGCGCGCATCGTGACACAAATGAAATCAGTACGAAACCGATATTTTTCCACTGCAGAAGAAACAGAAGTGACTGAAGTGGCATTCAGATGAATTTATACAGAGTTCAATGTAGCTAAAATGTACCACGAATGCATTTACACTGCAAAATTATAACAGCATAAATAATGTTGTGAGCTTGCGTTTTAAAAGGTGGTTTTTTTTATTTTTTTTATATACAAATATGAAATGTTGGAAAACATACAAAGATAAGTTACTATGAAAGTAAACCATCTTAATTAATGACTCATTGAAGCATGCCTTCAAACTATTCGATCAGACGGCTGATTCATTCAAGAATGAAGCAAGTGCCTGTCTTTATGAATGCACCACTGAATCATTGACTCAAATGATTCAAAAACGTGAATCATTCAGTATGGAAACATGCGTGTGTGTTGCACAGAGATGCCCGACTGTTCTGAAAGCTCAGCCAAGATGGAGGAACAGCTGATCATAGCTGTACAGAGATAGCCATTTTTAAATAAATTTAGTGTAAATTTAGTAGCAGAGTGAGTCATAAGCATATTACAACAATTTATGCTTAACTAAGAATAATGTTCAAATTTATAACCGTTAATATTCTAAAATAAGATCTTTATGACGTATGCAGCCTACAAATGCGACCTCCGAAAGATACAGCCTTCCGTTTGAGATGCGGTGCATGCGGAGGTGCCTGGAAAAACGAGTGGGTCGCACCGCGTCGCTCTCTATTTGTGCACGCTTGCTGCGCATCTACATTTGAAATAACCAGTGGTGGAAAGAGTACTGAAAAAATATACTCAAGTAAAAGTACCATTACCTTCCAAAAAATGTAGTGCGAGTAGAGTAAAAGTACTTGTCCAAAAAAAACTACTTGAGTAAGAGTAAAAGAGTAGCCTATTTAAAAGTACTCATGAGTATTGAGTAGTGAGTACTGAGCTGTGGATTCTACCCCCTCATAATAAACGCTGTACACCGCAATTTATATATTTTAAAAATGTTGTACATTCTGTAATTCACATTATCTTGTTTGTCATAAAGAATGAAGAATATCTTTGCGCAGTTTTAATTTTGACTGCCAACTCTTTAGAGCCAATTTCTCTCCAAAACGGTGCCAGTTTTAGCATTTTGCAAAAAAGAAATAAGAATAACTAAACTTGATCATTTATGTTAGCCTACAATATTAACATAAATGCACATTGTTCTAGAAGGATGGCATCATGCCATACCTTTTACACATTTACTCGAATTGTTATGCTGATAATACAATTTGTAAGGAAAAATGCATTAAATAGCGAAGTATTTCTTGGGAAACTTTTTCAAAGGAAAACACAGACACACACACACGCATGTCTCTTTGCTGAGCCGCGGCGGTCTCACCAGTTGGCGGTTAAAGTTTTCTATGCACAATTTGATTTGACGAAAGTCACGAGACCTATTACTATCTATCCAATCACGTTGATGGATAAAAATAACATTAAAATAAGCATGTAACGACCACAAACGGAGGAAAATTGCGGAGTAAAAGTACCGATACATCACTTAAAATGTACTCAAGTAAAAGTAAAAGTACACAATTTTTAAACTACTCAAAAAGTACAATTACTGATAAAAAAATACTTAATTACTGTAACGTGAGTATTTGTAATTCGTTAATTCACACCCCTGGAAATAACGAACTTAAGCGCGCAAAAGACGCGATATGCGAACGGCCCCAAAAGCGGCGCGTGGGGTAGCATTCAGTTGCTGCTGTGTTCACACTGCACGATGGATCAGCGACAGGGGGTTTCACACTGCATGACTTCACTATAGGAAGAATTGCCGACAGCTCTGTCTGATCCGCAAACTACGTTTCACAACAAAACACACGCAAGAAGTGATAAGGAAATATATGGCGAGAATATGAAAAAGAAAAAACGATTATGCAGGAGGGAGATGCAGGGAACAGAGATTGGGTGTTCTGCAAAGAGAGTTGGAGGTAAATAATTTTGCAGTAACTGTTATGCCGAGTTCACACTGCACGATATTAGCCCGATTTTTCACTCGCCAACAGGTTTTGTGAAATCGCCGACAAATGCCTGACATCGGAGGCAAATCGGTGCTCGTTCCCGCGAGTGACAATCATGC
>NW_015554247.1:273859-278391 GCF_001515605.1 Sinocyclocheilus anshuiensis | reverse complement strand
GTTACGTTACTTTTGCATTACTTTTTAAATCTGGGCAGGGCTTGCTTGTTTGTATTTAAAATAAAAAAGTTATATTTTTGGCAAATATAAAAGCCTTTTCACACCAAAAGTGAAATGAATAAGCCTCAGGCTGAAGGAAATGTAAATTTATGTCCGTACAGTAGAATGCAGAAGAAGAAATTTCAACACACTTCAGCAATAAAAAAAGACACAAATGTTTGTCTAGAGTAATTTTTGCTTATTAGTACGGTTGAACTGGATCATCGAAGGTCAGAAGCAAAGACATTGGTTAATAGAATGGGATTAAATACATAAAGGATATTTGTGTTGTTTAACATTTAATTATTGCAGGTTTGCGTCATATTCTGAGTTGCATTATTTTTATTCGTTTTGAGGAATACTGAATCTGTTTTTTTTTTGTGAGTGAGATGAATTAATGCATATTCATATTTATTTTAGAACTACAGTAACATCTGATTTCTCTCAACATGGGGACAGGAGAGCTGTCAATCAATAAATTGGAAAAAAAAAGTAACTTGCGTTACTTATTTGAAAAAGTAACTCCGATATTCTCTTGTAAATTAAAAAGTAATGCATTACTTTACTAGTTACTTGAAACAAGTAATCTGATTACGTAACTCGCGTTACTTGTAATGCGTTACCCCCAACACTGGACCTCCTGTTAATCTTGACTAAGCCCCTGTGTTGAGGTTAAGATGTGTTGCAATGTAATGTAATGTATGATTTATTAATTTCATATTTGTGAATGAGGCTCCAGTATCCCGGCAACTCTGCATAGGACAAGCAGTTTGATGGATGAATAATTGTGAATCTTGAATCATGAAAAGGACATATATGTCCAGGTCATACAGTATTTTGACCCAAAATCAAAAAAAAAAGAAAAAAAAAAGATATTTTGCAAGACAACAAAGCCTATTATATTACACTAGCCTTTAAATTCATAGGACTGGGTGATTAAAATAATGATGCTAATACTAGTATTAAAGATAATAAAAGCAGGAATTAACACTAAATACAATCATTATATACAAAGTCAGAAAGATTTTTTTTACAGAAATTAATGCTTTTATTCAGGAAGGATGCATTAAATTCATTAATAATGACAGTAAAATATTTATAATATTACAAAAGATTTCTACTTCATGTTTTTCTATTAATAGTTGAACTTGCTATTCATCATTCAAAAAATCCTGGGAAAAAAAAGTATCAGCAGCATCCTGAAAAAAATGAAGCAGCATAAATGCTTTCAACATTCATAATAATGAGAAATGATTTCCGAAAAACGTTTAGTAATGTCATTTGCCGAAGATAAAAGTATTCCCTGAAACTCACTTTGTGTTGGAAGCTAGAGCCAAAAATCACAACGTGCTCCTTTGAGCTCTGTCTCGTAAGACTGTTCTGTACTCTCCAGTGCACGTTAAGCATAATGCAATACTTTTTTCTCAACATGATAGTTACGAGTACAAAATGTAATAATATTTTTAAATAGGTTATTACATTAAAATAAACATAAGCCTAAAAATTGTACTCATTTTGTGAATTAAAATCTTAAATTAGCTTTAAGAGATTAAAGCTTTGAGCTCTTCTCTGATGTGGCTGTGTTTGCTTTCAGTCAGTCAGTCAGGTGATGATATAACAGTTCTTCTGCTTCTGTGGTTTTCAGGGGTGAAAACAATTGTCACGGGAGTCTCTTTTTTTCTTTAATCCATTGCTGTTGAACATTGTTTAAAGTTTTACTGCTTTTGTGTACAATCATTATGTCTATTTATTTCATTTGAAACAATGTTTTTTTAGGTATGCTTCTTCAAGCCATAAAGTTTGATGTTTTATGCTTTTCAGACACTCTATTTCTTTATTTCTGCTTGTATATGAACATATATATATATATATATATATATATATATGTGTGTGTATATATTGTTCCCTTTCAGCCCCATCTGGTTGGCATGCTGCACTACAGCTCATGCCATTGGTTGCATCCCAGTTTACATATTATCTGGACTGGATAATATGTGAGACGATGATGACTGTATTTCAGATCATATTATGTTGAAGATAGTTTGTCAGATGACTGGAGGATATAGTGTTTTGTTCCACTAGCCAATTTTTCAACTGATTTCCAGACGTAAGGTTCATTTATATAATTATTAATTGTTACAAGATGCTGTCTCTATTTTTTTTATCTGTATTTTTGTAAATCTCTCTCTCTCTCTCTCTGTCTCTACTGAACATATTCTATATATTGAGCTCTGAAGGAATAAACTTACAATCATATACATTTATGGGATGAAAAGGTGAATTGCATCATGGTGCTCCTGTTTTTATTTCGGCTACTGTTTTCAGCTTCAGAAATGTGCCGAAGAAGTAATAATGAATTTTAAGGTTGTAATTTGGCATGGTAATGCTTATATGCAAATGGAATCTGTACACTTCAAGATTTTGACACATTAGTGTGTCAGTGCTGCTGTATTGTTTTATTGCACGCTTAAAAGAATGCACTTTCTCGTCCACAGTGATGTGGATATACTTTAGTAAATATTTCGATACAACTATCATTGCTATAAGCATATAAATAATTGTAGGCCGTGCATTTAACTATGTGATTGACAATAAAATAAAAACAGTGGAGGGCTTTTAAAACTGCGTTCTGATGTATATTTTAGGCTAGAGCTTAATAGTAAGTCCAAACGAAACCACAGCAAAAAGAAAATAGAAAAAAGAGGGTGTATGTGTCTCCAAATACTTGTCGAGACTTTCATATAGTCATCACATCCTCCCTCTCTTCATCATTTGACTAACGGGGATTAGTTTAATTAGTTGAGATTTGCGTTAAGCATTCATAATTAGCTCGAGAACACGTTCTTAATGTGCCAATGAAACAAATGTGTCATGGCTGTCGAAATCTGCGACATCTAATCAGACGAGTTTCAGCCTTTGAAGTTGTCATTGGTGGCCTCAGCGAAGCTGATCAAACTGGAATTATCTGGGCAAAGAAAGAGATCATAAATATCAGTGAACTGGAAATGATATACTGTATAATAAATGCACAGGCATGAGTGTGTGTGTCAAGTACTAGGAACCATGGACCATATGTGTTTTAGTTGTGTTAAAGATGATGCAATTTTTCCATCATATGTATGAGAGGCTTTTTTAATGCTTCCCTGCATGCCTGTGTATGTGCTAATGGAAACCCAGGCAACATGGAAAAGACTGAAGCATCTAGACTGTTGTGCATGTGGATTTTGAAACGTTTGTATACAGTAGGTACTTGTATGATCTAGTGCAGTGGTCACCAACCTTTTTAAGACCAAGATCCCTGACCTTGGCCTTTATGAAAGACGAGATCTACCTATTGAAGAATCGATAGGAAAAGACATCCCAGATTGTACTTGTACTTTTGAGGCCTTTTATTTAGTATTTTAAGTGGTGATGCACCGATAACGGCTGATTCAGAATCACTTTTTTTTTTTATTAGGAAATTGAATGATTGTGATACTGGTGGGTTATTTTTTTTTAAGCAAATGTATTTATTGGCTATTTGCTTTATAACAAGCAAGCTGGTCTTAAACAAAAAATATCTGTAGGCATTTGAAATTAGAGGCAACCACTGCCTTAAAGTCTTAATCACGATCCAAACAAAGATGCTGCACACGTTGCATGAGGCATGAGCTGTTATTTTTTATTTGAATTAGATTGTATAATTTCAGGATTTAAAGCAAAATGGTCTGACTTTAGCCTCTTTTTTTTTGGCTACATAAAACATCTGCATGAAACAAAAACAGCAGAAGGTCTGAATGAGATGCAAATTCACTCTCATGTTGCACTAGCAGTTGTTTTTGGTTTGAAATAGATTGTACAATTTCAGGATTTAAAACAAAAACAGAATGGTCTCACTTTTTTTTTTTGCTACATTAAACACATTTGCATGAAACAAAAACAGCAGGTCTGAATGAGACGCAAATTCACTCTCTGACAGCAGGTGGCGCTTATGAACCAGCCGCGATATAGCGTTTTCTTGGTTACCGCTGTAAACAAAGCAGAGCAGCGCTTTATACGAAGAGAAGAAAATGCCATTATTGCCATCGAAACGTTTCTCAAGATAGTTCCTTTCAGTGATTTATTAATATAACCCCATACCCCCAATTCAATATTTTCTTCATATATTTCGACCATCGTGAACACAGTGAGCTGTTGTTCTCTGCCTGCTACAGTATTTTCTTGTCTTCAGCGTCTCTGGCCTCTGTTCACTGTCCTAGTAGCTCCCGAAAATAACAGAAAAATAAGTACAAAAAATACAGTACAAAGAATGGAGAAATGTAATGCATTTTTGTACTTATTTTACTTTTATTTTCGGGATCTACTGGGACAGTGATATCGCGATCGACGGGTTGGCGACCACTGCTCTATAGGGACAAATGTTTTATTTAATCAACACTGCCATCTGCTGGTCAGTAAAGAAATTAAATACGAGAAAAGCCTGACCTCTAATGGTGGATTTAGAGAACGCATAT
>NW_015554247.1:269889-273849 GCF_001515605.1 Sinocyclocheilus anshuiensis | reverse complement strand
ATATATATATATATATATATATATATATATATATTAGACTTGTATATGACGATGCATCGATTATAAAATCTGTTAATTTCATAAAAAACCGCTATTGGCTTTTTTTAAAAAGGGGGTGGGGCTTCTCGATATGTCCCGCCCTGTCTTCCTGTTTCAGTTGAAATTAGGTCACCACATAGAATAATGCTGCGTGTTTCAAGGCACTTCAGGGGACCTTTGATGCTAAATGAAGCCAAAATGACTTTATATTATTTATGCTTTGGCTTGAAACATTTGGAAGGAGTCTCCAGTGTCAACACTTTGTCGCTGTCAAAGCAGTATCTTTTAAGTTTTCTTAGAAGATCTCCAGGACATCAGTGTGTGGTTCTTTATAACACGAAAAGCTGTTTTATTAATAATAATAATAATAATAACCATCATCATCATAAATGATTGCATAAGTATTCACATCTGCTGTTTAAAGTGTAACCTCACCTGCTCCTGGAAGAACCCAGATTTTGTTAGAGACCATACCTGAACCACAAGCATCTTGAAAAACGAAGAGCAAATTGTAGAATTTCAAGAGGAGGTGAATACTTGCAATACACACTCCTTCAACAAACGCTCATCTTTTTCTATGCACAGTGTGTGTTCGTGGTCCTCTAATAGCCACAGCATCGTGGTCGAATAATATAACACATAATATATTTAATTCATAGCAACATATAAATGATAATATAAAGCTGTAAGGGTAAGATTCAGATAATTATGCAAAATGCATATGCGAAGCAGATCTCATGCATGGTTACTTCTTGTGTGTGTGTGTGTGTGTGTGTGTGTGTGTGTGTGTGAGGGGGTTGATCTGTGCAGGTGTGCAGAGTACTTGGGTTTCTCCCCTTTAGCTATATTAAGAAACGGCACAGAGATTCAGAAAGGATGAGGAACTGAAACACACTCCCACCACCTGCTTCTCTTTTTTTGCTCTCTCTCTCTCTGTGTGTAAGCTACTTTTTTTTTTTTTACATAAAAGACCTATGTATCTGAATGCTCTCAGATCTTCTCTGATCATACACAAGGTAAAGCCATGATGATCCTGAACGCTTTGTCGGTCACTGGACTCCTGCTCTCCCTGACCGGTAAGACTATCACTATCAAACAACGCTATTATTAACTTACAAATTATAAAATGACTTAAGGAGTAAACCACTTGTGGGCATTCGGCCATAGCAGAGTAATCAACGACGCAATGATGAGATGAAGCAGAGCTCCTGTTATTTTATATATTTTTTTTAGTATACAAGTCCAAATTAGTGCACTTATTTAACATTCATGTCCTTCTCATGTCTTTCAGGTTTAACGGCGTATAATTTGAGTCAGGAGAAGTCCAAGTCGGTGAAACTGGGTGACAAGGTGTCGATACTCTGCATTGCAGAAGATGATAAGTATTACATTTCATGGTACCAACAAAAAGCCGGTGCTCCTCCTCAGTTTCTGTTTTTTAACAACACAAGAGCGAGCGATTTACCCGACAGGTTCACTCGGGCAATCAGGATTATCTGACCATCGATGGAGTGAGAGCTGAAGATGAAGCAGTTTATTACTGTGCTTGTATTGGCTGTGCAGGAGCCACAGTGCTCCAGTCCAACAGAGCCGTCGTACAAAAACCTCCTGCATGACCTCCTCTGAAGTGTGTGCTCAGAAATCTCCATGCTACACATTATTCTTTAATGCACAACGTACTAAGTTTTGTTGAACATTGTCACCAAGTTGAAAATCATGTGTTGATTCATGTGATTCATTCATTTTCACACGATTCATTTCTCACACTGAATTTTACACATGATTCATCACTTCACACAGATCAGAGATAATGAATACAGGCTTTATAGAGAGTGTTAGCAAGCCTTCGAAATATGCTCTGCACTAAATACGCTAAACTTTCTGCTCTTTTGTCCATGTTCAGGAGCGGTGAAGTGCTCAGATTACAGCGCTGAGGTTTTTGTACTGAGCTCTAACACCGTGAGCCTATGTGTTTGCTCAAGGCACCAACCTTGGTAAGCAAAAATTTGTTTTATCGATTTAATCCTTATTTCAATGTTTAGGTCAACTTTAGGTCAACATGGATGAATAAGTACATGATTGACAGAAGTTAATCTTTTTTTTTTTTTTTTAATAAAAAAAAAATCATCTTACAGCTGGCAAAAATTTACAATTTTAATTATTTTTAATAATAATAATATATTGATTTTAAGTCAAAAATGTCATAAGTCAAAAACCTACACTCCAATTTTTACAATCCCATGTTTTACTTGTTTTATTTTTATTAAACAAAAGCCTTCATGGCATTTTAAACACTATTGATAATATGCATTTTAATATATGTAATTATTTATTATTATTAAATATAAAAATGAATGAATGAATATATTAAATAAAAAATGAAGTCTGTGCCCTTTTGCATAGACGTGGACATCAGGCTGATGCCCAAAATCTTTTGAATGGAGCTAAATATAAAAAAATAACATGACAAAAAAAAAAAAAAAAAAAGCAAATCGAATGAGAAGCAATAATGATAAAACATTTAAAATGACATTTTGTAAAATAACGAGCAAGTAAATAATGAAGCACTGCAATACACTGTAAGTAATAATTAGGCATACTAATTAATAGAGAAGTTAATCAGCATTATTAAGTCTTGAAACCTCTGCAAATCCACTGAATCTACTTTTTAATCCAACTTTGATCCTAATTGATTTTATCCTTAACAGACACAAGCCTTAGTAGACTATTTAGTACTGAGTAAACTTACAAGTGAGTGAAGAACAGCAACAGTGTTCCTTGATGATGGTGCCACGTTAAATCAAAGTTTTGTCCCTGTAGTGATATCTGATCGTCCGTCGCCTCCTCCGTCTCTGCTCCTGCTGGCTCCTCCTGCTTCTCCGCTCTCTGAGGGTGATGTCAGTGTGGTGTGTGTGGCTCAGGGCTTTTACCCTGACGGTGTCACCATGTCCTGGTCTGAGGACAGCAGCGGCGTGACGGGGGACGAGGTGCAGACGGCTCCGTATCAGCGTCAGGCCGATGGCACCTTCTCCCAGACCAGCGTTCTGAAGCTCAGTAAGCAGCGCTGGAGCTCCGGGAGAACCTACACGTGCCGTCTGAGTCACCCGGCGCTTGCCACACCGCTGAGCCAGAGCACCAGCCTGAACCAGTGCATGTAGAGAGATTCTCTAACCATCAACAAACATGCATTAAAGAATTCCACGTGTTCTTTACTTGCTTGCTTTAGAAAGTATACGATAATAAAGTGATATTGTTAATTGTAATTGTTAACCTGTGGCCTCATGGTGTTCATAATGGCATCTGCTAGAGGATTTCTACCATTTTATTTTCCCAAAGCACAGCAATCCCAGGCTTAGAGCAAACTTCTCAATGCATACACTTCAAAAACAAGTAAAACATATTGCACTATAAAATGTCTTCATAAGAATAATGCAAACATGACAGGCTCTGAACTCTCGATTCTGATTGGTCAGAAGGTGTTGCTTCATTTTCTATAACAGCAGCTCTGACACTAATTCCAGCAGGAAAGTCTTCAGAACAGAGGCGTTTAGAGTTTGTAGTTTCTCAGTAAGGAAAAAAACAGGCTGCATGTTGAAGGACTGAGTGTTATCGCTGCTATAACGTAAGTAATAACAGGAACTCCTTTCATGGGCATTTTTATGACTATAAATTATAGATGGATACAAAAGTATGATGTGTAGTTGTTTGCTGCAGTACAGGAAGAATAAAACATTTCAGGACGTGCTGTTCTAGGAAAATAATCAACTTCAGGGTTAATATGAACTCCTCCATATCTATATTCCTATAAACTTACTGCTCGAGTGTCTACAGTGCTGATATAAACAGATAATAGTAATATTAAATAACCTAACATTTATGAAACCATCATGTTGTCATGACAATGTATTCCTGGTGTTGTAA
>NW_015554247.1:246164-269690 GCF_001515605.1 Sinocyclocheilus anshuiensis | reverse complement strand
CCAAATACATTAACATTGTCATGTACATTACCATGCCAATCCCTCTGAGAGTTGTTATGACAGAAATATAACTATGCCACAGATTAAGTACAGTGTTTGATCTAAGATAAATAATCAGCCTGACTTTTTACTGTGAAATGAAATAATTTTCCTCATCAGATTTGTGTCTTGTTAATAAAATGTTCCTATTTATCAAAAGAATTCTGGAGCTTGTCGATGACTCCGGCATTCACATCATGCTGTTTAATAAATCAGAAAAATCGAACAATTAACATTTTTTTGGAACTGATTAATAAATCATTTCCGAATTATTTCGATCAAAAACAGAGCATTTATTACAGATATTTAATCTTATAGTGTATCCCACAATCTAGTTACAGCAATTAGCACATTTCAGTATACAAAATGCTAACTGTTAGCCACTCACTTTCAGCCAGTGTTAGCTTAGTATTTTGGTCTGAATTGTTAACAGACTAGATATTGCTAGGTATGAAAGGCACGTAATCAAGCTACAAGTTGACTATTTGCTCTAATTTCTTGTCTTATGACTGAATGAATGAACAGAACAAGTAATTTTTGGGCTCTCAAACACGACTCATTTCCCACCATCAGGTCAGATTATGTGTGTGAGTTTGTTGAAAAGCTGTGGATATAAAATGCGATTTAATGTTCAGTGAAGCGAAGCACACTAGTGGAAAAAGTCAACCGTGCTCAACCGAAAAAAGCCAGAACAGAAAGTATAAGCAAATTCATGGCCTCCAGATGAAACTCTATTAATAGAGTTCTGCTTTCACTAATGAAGGTCTAACAGACAGCAGTGTGCACTTCTGAAACAAAGCTAATAGACAAAATTCCTGTAATGTTGGTTGGTTCTCATACAGATAATTTTTTTTTTCCATCTCATTGTTAAAATGATACTTTTACAGTATCTGAAAACTACTGAAGCTCTTAGTATCACCATATTATCCAGTAGCGAAGTGCTAACACTGAGATATTCAGGGGAGAAAATGAAATAAAAGAAGATTATTAGCATTGATGATTGATTTTGTTTCGGTTTTTTTTTTTTCAGCATCTATGATAAGAAATGAATCATCAGCTGGCGTGCTGTTACAGTCATGCCAGAACGTTTTTTTTATTTTCCTATAACAACACACATCCTGAGGTGTTTTATTCCTCTTAGACCACACACATTTCCCATCCTTACGATCATTATTTACTAATGAACCCATCATATCTTTTAATGGGTGCGTGGAAAGTCTGTGAAATGAGTTAGAATCTTTTTTAGTCCCTTTTTATTAAAACAAATACAATTTGTCGGCGACAAACTGCAAAGTACAAACTCCTCCTACAAAATCTGCTTTAAAATCAAAATCTATAGAAATGAGAATGCATCAGAACGAGCACATTACATAATATAAACCTGTTGCACTGTCAGAGCTGCTGTTATAGATAATTAATCAACAGCGCTGTGGTGTAGCAGCAAACAATCCACTCTCAAAGCAACGACCCGGAAAAAAAAATAAGATCCATTTTATAGAATTCTTTGAAATTAATAGTCTTTAAATAATATGTAGTAAATTTCTGGTGTTATTATCTGCTCCCTCACCCTCACCAATCCCCGCCCCCATTTCTTTTTATTTTTTACATGCATGCAAATTTGGAGACGCACTAATGTGGTGAAAGTGTGTGTGTGAGATACCAAGTGTTTTGCCTCTCCTTATAAGTGCACAAGATACACACTCGTCTCTAATCTCCGATCACCTCCACCAGTAACCATGATGATCCTGAGCACCACCGCTCTCGCTGGACTCCTCTCTCTCTCGGGTAAGACATTTTTTCAATTCATTTTTGTTTCCCAATATGAACGCAAAAGTTCCTGCTTGGCTTTTGCCCTCTGAAGCCATTTTTACATTATAATGAGTATTGTAAACATAATGTCCAGCTTATTTGAGAGAAACAAGGTTAAAAAGCAAAAAGACTGGAGGATTGTCAAGCATGAGAAGTGCTATCAAGCATCATGTTTATATTTTATAAACTTGGTGTGTAGTTGTTGGGTCCAATGGGAAATCCCATCGAAGAGATCTCAGGATCACATGTTTATATTTGGGATTCTTGTGTTTTCCCGGGGTTTGAGGCCATAGTGCATCTGACCCAGGAAAAGATCATGAACGTGAACATAGGACAAGATGTAAAGATTCTCTGCAGGAGAGATGATAGTGGTAGCTGGACCATTTCATGGTACCAGCAGAAAGCTGGAGATACTCCAAAGTTCTTACTAGCTGATAGCACCAGAGCCAGTGGTCTGTCCAGCAAATTCACATACACAGACAGTGGTGTGGATGAGTACCTGAACATCGGCCGAGTGGAAGCTGAGGACGAAGCGGTGTATTACTGCGGCTGCATCATTTGTCAAAACCATCACAGTGCTGCAGCTCAATGAGCCACTCGTACAAAAACCTCAGAGTGTTTCAGTCATCCTGAAGATCCGTCCCATTCAGTCCAGGAGCTCCAATCCAGGCAGGAATGATTAGAAAACATTCTTTACGATTTCTGATGCCACATGTATGAAATTTCCTCCTGATTTGCCACTTTGAGCTTCAGTTTTGTGAACGTTGAGGCGTTCAGTGTGAGCAGGAGCAGTGTGCTGTGGAGACCAGGTTTTTGTACGACGCTGTTGCACGGTGCCATGGCAGCATCGGCGGAGGCACCGAGTTGAGGATCGGTGAGTCATAATCTTTTTTTTTGCACTTATTGAAAAATAGGATTACTGTTCATTTTCATGAAGACAGACATAGTTGGTGGAACATGATTTGATTTTACCCAAATATAACTTAATGGCCACGTTATTGTCCCATTAGAATCCAATCATATTCCACCAACTATATTAAACTGTATTTGATTCTAATGTATTAATTTTGATTTTAGGGTATTATTGTTTGAATTTAAATAATTCAGTAATCATTTAATAAATTAATTTCCATGTTTATTTTTCAATAAATTTTTTTCGATGATATTTTGTAACAGATAACTACTATGACTTTTATTTATTTAAAATAAACAATGAACTAATGTACTATAAAAAAGAAAAAAATGCACTTTCTATTTGTATTTTTGTCTATTTCTGTCTTCATTTTTAAAACAAAACAAAAAAATGAATAAATTACATTTATTGAATTAATTGATTAATTTTAGAATTTTTGCTGTGAAATGTAATTTTGTATAAAATTTGAACCATGATGGCCATATCAACTGATGGCATTCTCACTGACTCTAGTTTTAAAACTCATTCCTCCTTAGCTCGTCCATCGTCTCCTCCGTCTCTGCTCCTGCTGGCTCCTCCTGCTTCTCCGCTCTCTGAGGGTGATGTCAGTGTGGTGTGTGTGGCTCAGGGCTTTTACCCTGACGGTGTCACCATGTCCTGGTCTGAGGACAGCAGCGGCGTGACGGGGGACGAGGTGCAGACGGCTCCGTATCAGCGTCAGGCCGATGGCACCTTCTCCCAGACCAGCGTTCTGAAGCTCAGTAAGCAGCGCTGGAGCTCCGGGAGAACCTACACGTGCCGTCTGAGTCACCCGGCGCTTTCCACACCGCTGAGCCAGAGCACCAGCCTGAACCAGTGCATGTAGAGAGATCACACATTGCTGGTTCACCTCTCATGTGTTGCATAAAGAGAGAAATATATATAATGCAGCTCAGTGAACAAAACTTGTCGTTAATAATGAGTGTGTTTTCCATTTAAACAAGCTCTTCTGTTATTGTGAAATGAGTCTTGTGGAGCTCTACTTTGTTGCTTACTCTAGTAAATAAAGCATTTAAAAATTTCAAATGAAACTATAGAATCTAGATGTTTTGCAGCGTTTGTTCCTTTTTTTTCAAATTATAAATAAAAGTTTAATTTTCAGTTTTCAGTTTGCTTTTCACATGAGATCTGGTTTGCATATGGTTGCTCATCAGTGCATAGAGAGAACAAGAGAGCCTTTTTTGGACAGAGAATTAACAGAATGCAATAAGGACATTCAATCAAGAGTTTATGATAAAATTAATGTGTTAAATGTGTTAAAAAAAAGTTGAGTCTGATCAGAATCTGAACTTGGGTTTGTGGATGTTCTACAACTTTAAATGTAACTGTAAAGGGATAAAAAAAAGGATGTGATCTTTAATAAAAAAAATAATTATAATTGTTGGGAAATTGCTGTAGATTAAGAGGAATAACGGTTTACTAAAACGAGAAATACTATGGTTTTGTCAACGTTTTGGGTTGATTTGATGTCGCTTGCTGCACTCAGGGTTGAGGAACCAGTCCGGAGTAGAAATTCCTAGTAGGAGTTTTTCCTAGTGAATAGTGGGAGTTATGACCTTTAACGTTAATGCAGTATTAATTGTGGCCAAATCTCTCAAGGGTCAAAATTTCCATTTTTTTTTTGCAGCAGTCTATCTATTGACAATACTCCTCAAGAAATCACATTCCATTTCTGTCAAAATACATTAGCTTATAAAGACTAGCATGTAACAATTAATTAATAACAATTATGAAAGCTCCAAGGTGAGTTAGTAATTATGGGAAAAGTCCTCCATAGTCTCCGGGAGGCATAGTGTGCCTGCATGCCTCCTTTAACCTCTCGTTTCCAGTGGAGGTAATGACTTCCTCCCAAAGGAAAGATGATCCTATTAAATCTCAAGTTTACTGGTGAACCTGGAAATAAAGAGGACGTAACAGACTGAAAACAGTGCTTTTATTTACGATGAAGGAAAAAAACAACAACATTGTTAAGAGATGTTAAGAAATGTTAAGAGTAAAAATGAGTGCCAAACACAATATTGAGAAAAAACTCCACCCTGAAACACATCAAGTAAGTAATGTGATTCAGCACAACATGTAAGTGCCGCCTGGACCCCGAAGTGTGTTATTTGTGTATACCAGTGTGTCATGGTAGTGATCGAGTACAAAGTAGTGATGTTAGGTTCTTGAACCAATCGTTCTTTTGAGCCGGTTCTCAGGAAGCAACCGGTCGAGCCGGTTCACAAATCGAACTGAATCGAACTTTAGTTCCGGCTTGATGACGCAGGATGCACAGCCGATGTAGCACATCCAACTCAAAAAGAACTGAATGAGCCGGTTCAACCAACTGTTTACCGAGGACTCAACAAGAACCGAATGAGCCGTGGCGAAGTTTGCCGAGGATTACCGTAGATTCTGATGAGTAAGTTGATGATACTGTGCAAGCCTGAGGCGCGTTCTGGAAATATGCTTGTTTATTATGACTGTTATTAATTTACATTTTTTGAATTTTTCATTGATACAACATGGCACTGCGTTGTTAGAAAAGAAATGCGTAGAGATGTTATTGCTTGATGACGTCAGGAACTGATGAATCGGCTTTTTGAACCGATTCAATGAGCCGATCTGTCTGAAAAGAACCGGTTCGCGGAAATGAATCGGACATTGCATCACTAGTACAAAGTACAAAAAATGGGTTGAGATCAAAAGTAGGAAACAGGATACAAAAGCTTGGTAAAGCACAGAGACAAAAGCAACTGAGCGTATACTTCGCAGTGAGCTGAATGAATCAAAGTCCTTTTAAACTGTGGCTGTGAGTAAATGTGTATTTGGAAACAAGTGTGACTAATCAGTGTGATCGCAAGTGTGTGCTGGGAGTTGGCGTCCATGGAGGCCATGTTTGAAGGCCACGATGTCTGATGGGAAATGGAGCTTGAGTCCAGGAGTGACCTGACACAGTGCGATCTTTTGCAAATGTTTACAGTGTATAATGTATTCATGTGTGAACATTTTAACAGTTGGTAGTTAGATTTAACGCTGTGGAAAGTCTAAAGCCCTATTCGCACGGGATTAGTATTACCTGGTGACTATAATTGCGGAGCTTGTCTGTGATCTTAATCCCGTATTCAGATGTGGGGGGTTAATTTCAAAATCACACAAGGTCCCCAGATAATACTAATCCCGTGCGAATAGGGCTTAAGACACAAGTTACTTCCTGTTCTCGCCTCTGTTATAGCTGCGATAAACAGTAATTCCTGTACTAGCCTCATTTCTCTCTCTCAAAAAACAGCCTTTTTTACCTTAGAAACCAAAAAGTGCAAACTCCACTGACCTCAAGACTTTCCTGAGCTGATAAACCTGTACTGTTACTAATAAAAGCCCTTACAGTAACGTAATTAGTTACTTTTTTATGGAGTAACGCAATATTGTAGTGCATTACTTTTAAAAGTAACTTTCCCCAACACTGGTGGTAACACATGTTTAACACTGGAGACTTTGCAGTGAACCATTACATAAATCTTACCCGTTTCATTCACATATGACTGACGAATGTGGATCACATTTGAGTTTATTAATTTGTTTATGTTAAAACTATGTAATCTAAATGGATGGAAAATGTTTACATTTTTCCACACAGTATTTTGTATTTGTAGCCTATTTTAAATACATTTTCATGTATTTCATGTATATGTGCCCATCTCTGTTTATAGATAACATATATAGCCCATTTGTTTGGTCGTAAACTTTACCGTAGAATTGATTTTTCCAAACTTTTAAATGAATGTTAACTGTTTTGGTTAATATAAGTTAATATATGTATCAGTTAGTTAACTGTAGGTTAAGTAGGTTTTAACATAAGTCGAATTGGTCTACAAACGGGTCTTCAAGACCGTTACACAAAACCCAGTGAGTTAAAGGGGTCATATGATGCTGCTAAAAAGAACATTATGTTGTGTATTTGGTGTAATGAAATGTGTTTATGCGGTTTAAGGTAAAAAAAAACACATTATTTTCCACATTTAGTCTTTGCAACTTTACAGATATTCTTTATGCACCAAGAGCTTGTAACACTCCAAAGAGAAAGGAAACATTGAAATCGCATCATATGACCCCTTTAAGACATTTCGCGCTGCTAATTCCTTTATAGCTAACGGCTTTTACCTGTTTCTAATAAGCTACAATTAATCGTTTGAAAACAAACAAACAGACAGACAGACAGACAAATAAATAAATCACTCAGATAGCGTTAGTCCAGATGAGTGCACAACGAAAGCTGAAGATAACGACGAGCAAATAGGTTGGTGTTATTGACCGCCAGTGTTGGGCAGTAACTAGTTACTAGTATTTTAGTTACTGTAATAATATAACGTTTTGTAGTAACTAGTAGTGTAAGTAATTACTAATAAGATTTCAGTAATAATATTACAGTGACCATCCATAAAACAGCTTAGTTACTTTTGATGCCTCAACCCCGCTGATTTAAAATCCAACAATCAAATAATTCCTAGATTTATTTTCATAATTTTCATGACTCGCACATGCATGTGATGTACCCAGTGCAGCAGGCAAGCTTGGAATATGGAAAAGCTTACATCCAGCAGATAGAAATATTGCATTATATTGATTTTGTCAGGAAAAAAGATGATTTGAACACTGTTGTGTAAGTTGTGGCTTACTTTACTCTGGCATTACATCCTACCCACACCCCTCTGATCAGCATGTGGTACATTATATTACTATAATTAAAAATATTTTAGGAAAATTAAACAGTTTCTTACAAACTTATGTGATTTGATAAAATACATAATGAAATATAATCGTATATGGGTAACGGAGAAATTACAATTAGCTTCAAGCTACACATGACAGTTAATGAGATTAATACAACACTTTACTTGAATGTCACTAATATCACTATCAATCACTATTGAGTGTTTGTAATAACTTCTGACTGCGATCCAATGTGGATTTTGGTGAAATTATGAATTTTTTGTGGATGATACACAGTTACATCTTCTGTGGGGCGTGAAGAAAAATTAATGTAACTAGTGTAACTAATTACTGTTGCCAGAAAGTAACAAGTAAAGTAACAATATTACTTTTGAAAGGAGTAACTAGTAATGAGTAATATATTACATTCGAGTAACTAACCCAGCACTGACCGCTGAGAAAAAAAAAAAAATCAAGCAGTTCACCAGTTCATTTGGTGGCTGAAGTTATAAAATCACAGGAACAGTGAAATAATCATAGAATTAAAATCTGATCAAATGCATCTAACGTCATAACCTCGAATTGCAAGTTTTATTAGCATTAACATGTTTGGAAAAAAAAAATTCTAATTCGCAGCTTACTTTTTCACATTTCTTAATTGAAGTTAATGCATTTCTTAAATCACTTAAGTTGATTAAAAACAAGAAAAGTGACCGATTCTTGAAATATTATGATTTTGTTTTTTGTAATACCACTGATGCATAAGGTTTTTCTCTGTGTGTGTTTATAATATAATTTTTTCCCTTTTAAATTTATTTGTATTTTATTATTTATTTAATTTTGTTTGTGAAACTTTACATGCAGATTTGATGTTATTTGATTCCTGTGGAGGTTCTGTCTTTTCTATATGTTTATTGTTTGATGCATAATAATAATAATACAAATAAATAACATTATCCTGAGTAGTGTTGGGGAGTAACTAGTTACATGTAACGGCGTTACGTAGTTTAATTACAAAATAAATGTAACTGTAATCCATTACGGTTACTGAGAAAAAATGTGTAATTAAATTAGTTACTTGTGAAAATGTTAACTATTACAATCTGAATATTTCTTGTATTAATATTTACTATTTCTTGTTATGAATGATCCCTTAAGAAGAGCTGCTAAAGTCTAATTTTGTGGTGGCTGTGCTTTTAAAATTAAATTATATTAATCTTAATTCAAGTGATGAAGGATTTCTGATAGTAATCAGTGTTGAGTGCTACAGTAAGGTTAACACTGCCTGCTTTAAATGTTTGAAAGTGATTACCAGTTGAAAACATTCATTAGAAATTTAGAAAAGTAATCAAATGTAATCAGTTACATTAATAAAGTAATTGAAATAGTTACACTACATATTCCATTTTAAATAGGGTAACTTGTAATCTGTAACCTATCACATTTCCAAAGTAACCTTCCCAACACTGAACCTCAGTAAAACACACATTAATCATATAAACACATTCAGCTCCTGTAGTTTTCACAATAAAAAGAGAACGTTTCCTTTTGTTTCATATCGTCCCTCTTAATATGACATTATCATAATTCTGTTAATTTTAGACCTAAAAGTGGTGAAAGTAGAACGTGAAGAGCTGAACGAAGTGGAGGAGAAACATCAGTATCAGACGCCTCATTATTTCATAAATGGAGAACAATCTTTTAGTGATTTCCGGACTGAAAATAATTCCTCACAAAACAGAACACAAGTCAACAAATCCTTCACCTGCCCTCAGGCTGGACAGAGTTTCACACTTAACGGAAACCTTTTGTGTCACATGAAAATTCCTAAAAAGAAAAGCCCTTTGACGTGTCACGACTGCGGAAAGAGTTTCACACGCAAAGGGAACTTTCTGAGTCACTTGAGAAATCACGATAAAGAGCGACCGTTCGCGTGTCCTCAGTGTGGGAAGAACTTCAGACGTAAAGGAAACCTTTTGGGTCACATGAGAACCCACAACGGAGAGAGTCCTTACACCTGTCCTCAGTGTGGGAAGAGTTTCAAACAGCAAGGAAACCTGAAGAGACACATACGAATCAACACCGGAGAGAAACCCTTCACCTGCCTTGAGTGTGGGAAGATTTTCACGTGTAAAGGAAGCCTCAGCGTGCACATGAGGATTCACACTGGAGAGAAGCCGTACGCGTGCGAGCGCTGTGAGAAGAGTTTCACGCATCTCATCAGTCTCAAACTTCATCAGCCCGCTCACTCCGACCAAAGTATGTTTACCTGTGACCAGTGTGATCAAAAGTTTGCTTCAGCGTCGGTCCTAAAAAGACACCTGAATTTTTCACACCAGCACCAGCAGAACAATACAGGTGTGAGATCTCGCGTGTGCTTCGAGTGTGGGAAAGGCTTTTTTAATTCCAGTGACTTGGCTCGCCACCTCACAATCCATAGCGGGGAAAAAACTTACAAGTGCTTACGGTGTGGCAAGAGTTTCAATCGGCAAGAAACCTTGAAA
The DNA here is from genome assembly GCF_001515605.1 of Sinocyclocheilus anshuiensis. Classification (NCBI taxonomy): domain Eukaryota; kingdom Metazoa; phylum Chordata; class Actinopteri; order Cypriniformes; family Cyprinidae; genus Sinocyclocheilus; species Sinocyclocheilus anshuiensis. The sequence goes on along the minus strand of NW_015554247.1, from coordinate 259,697 downwards.
GTTCATGAGAGACTGCATACTGGAGAGAAGCCGTATCTCTGCGCTTCATGTGGGAAGAGTTTCACTCATTCAAGTGGCTTGAAGACTCATAGGAAAAAACATTGTCCAGAAGTGTCGCAGTGAGCAAAATGTGTGTAATTAGGAATGTAAATGGTATGTCATTGGTATACAAAATGCAGAGCATTTTTTTCCAAAAGAGCAGTTATATTGAAATGGGCCATTTGTTCAATTCAATTACCTGTAGTGATCAACAGCTGTCAGTTTATGCAAGAGGTAGTACGAAGTTATTTTGGCTAAACAACTATTTTAGCAGAACAGAGTCGGAATGTTTAATGCCCAAACTACAACATATAGTTAAAAATGGAGCCCAGCTAAATTAACTCTTCATTAAAGGGTTACTCCACCCCAAAATGAGAATTGTAAAAGCTTCGTTCGTCTTCGGAACACAATTTAAGATATTTTGGGTGAAAACCGTGAGGCTTGTGACTGTGCCATTGACTGCCAAGTAAATAACACTGTCAAGGCCCAGAAAAGTATGAAATACATCGTCAAAATAGTCCATCTGCCATCAGTGGTTCAACCGTAACGTTATGAAGCAACGAGAATACTTTTTGTACGCGAAGAAAACAAAAAATAACGACTTTATTCAACAATTCGGCTCCTCTGTGTCTCTAATAATAAAGTCGTTATTTTTGTTTTCTTCGCGTACAAAAAGTATTCTCATCGCTTCATAACGTTACGGTTGAACCACTGATGGCAGATGGACTATTTTGACGATGTATTTCATACTTTTCTGGGCCTTGACAGTGTTATTTACTTGGCAGTCAATGGGACAGTCACAAGCCTCCCGGTTTTCATCCAAAATATCTTAAATTGTGTTCCGAAGACGAACGAAGCTTTTACAGGTTTGGAACGACATGGGGGTAAGTGATTAATGACAAAATTCTCATTTTGGGGTGAACTAACCCTTTAAGCCCGGTTTGTTCATGTCTATGAACATCCTGTGTGTTTGGATACTTTTACAGAAATAAAGTCAACTGTTGTTGTCATGTGACTTGCAGGGTCTGCGCTGTCATGATAAAACAAAATTCAGTGAAATATTTTATTATTGTGATTTCAAAGCCTGGAAAACTCATAGAACCTGTTCACAAAATGGTCCAAATGATTCATTAATCTGTATGAATCAAAAGGTTTTAAAAAATCCGGTAAGCACAAATGACTAGACAGGTCATGGAAAAGAAATGGAAATTCATTCAAATACATGTGTATTTTTTTTCTTCCCATTTTCTAAACCATTGAATAAATCTTGGGAAGTTCATGCTGTGGTTTCTGTTAATAATAATTGATTTATTTTACAAATTGAATATGGTCATTGTAGAGGCAACAGAACCAAAGAGTTCATAGTAAATTAATTGTAGAAACATTACAACTACTACACAAATGTGGCACCCATGAGTAGAAATATAGAAGGAATTGCCGTAATTAATTTTGTCATGAATTCAATGAATATGACAATATAAAGTGACTAAATAAACATTTTCAGAACTAAAAAACTATTAGCAAAAATGTGTACAAAAACAACATCGTACTTAGTGGAACACGTGATTTTGCAATTTTGGAGCTCGTAATTTGGTAGAGCTCAACCCTTGATCACAAACTACTCAAGACTTGAACATTTGACTGGTTCCAAATAATAAACATGCATTTTGTGTGGAAAAGAATTTCTTTCATGTATTTGAATCAATGATCACTCACTCGTGTGGCTTGTGTGACTCTCAAACTTCCATATGCTGATATAGTTCCATTTGGGAGCAGTAACATTTACATAACCAAACGCCTTTACAGTTATCTAAGGTATGTAGCATCTTCTGATGATATGGCAAAGTATGAAAACACTCCCTTCAATTAACATCCCAAACCCTTTCCTGAAGAGTGTAAGCTGTTATAGTAGCAAAAGGAGGGATTGTTGCTTTTGAAATTAAATGATCAACAAGACGAGCATTATATTTTTAATAATTAAGTCATTTTAATACGGATATTAAATAATTTGGTAAAGGCCTGCCAATGCCTTGACTCGTGAGGGGAGCAGGGAAGGACTTTTTGCTTATTAATTTGCATCTTGTCTTCATCTTCTAGAATTTCCAAAAGGTCAGGCACCACAACTTCATTGATCTTGTCGTGATCGCGTCTTTTCAGCAGACACCACATTCAAAAGCATCTTCTGTGCCATGGCCGTATGATTCAAATCAAATTAATATCTTGAACAACATTACCTGTAATTCAGAAAGCTGTGCTCTGACTCCTGGTTTTGATGGTGTCAATGAAATCTGAGGTCACGTGCAGCTGGTTTCTTTTCTGCTTCAGTCCTGACACCTTCATTCTTTCTCTTCGGTTAAACACAGTTTCAAAGCGAACCATTTCTGTGAATCACTGATACGGTAAAACCTCCTCTATAGTCAGCCTGTCGGTTGCTTTACAAGCCAGGCACTTTCTGATAAGATCCCTGCATGCTGATCACATTGTCAAGAGAAAGCGGTTTTGTATGTTCTATAGGACTATCTGACATTAATGTTGACATTTAACTCTGACTCAGTCCAAGACCATATTTTCTATGACTAGTCAAGACCAGGGGTGTATTCCAGAAAGCACGGTTAACTTACCGTTAGCTAAACCCTGAACTTTCGATTGATTAACCCCAAACCTTGCTTACTCGAGGTATGTGGTTCCAAAAACACATCCGGGAGTAAGTTCATTCAACTCGGAGTATGTTCCTGATTAAGACTCAAGACATTCTCAACAGAGCGACGAAAAAGCGCGCCATGCCATTTCTTTCTTCTTATTTTGTTCAATGGTCGTTTACATGCTTAGTGCATATCGCCATCTAATTGATGGTTGTGCAATCATTTTTATTTTTTTTCCGTTTAATCTTTAATCGTTGAGAATATGAATTATATTATTTGTTTAATGCCAATTATAAAGTATATTAAGTCATATCAGATATGTATTTTGATTTAGAATTTAGACATTATAGAAAATGCCGATCCATGTGTGAGATAATATAAAATGTAATAAATAAATATATAATAAATTAAATATTACCTTGTCATAGTGTTTTATAATTTATACAGATGACTGTTATATATGCCAATAAAATAAATATAATAACATATTAGAATAATATATTACCTTATTTATTACTTATATTAGCGCTTCATCATTAACATATCATACAAATATATTACATACTGCAATATTATATAATGTTGTGTGCTGAAGGCTCGCCAGTAGATCACACGTGCGCTGAAGTGAACTAACCCTGGAACGTAACCTGCTCCGGAGCAGGTTATCTTCAAAGAGCAAGTTACTATGGTTACTTACATACCCTGAAAGTAACCTCCGATTTTGGAACCGAAAGCTGAGGTTATCCGCTCGCTTATCCTCAAACATACCCGGGTATGTCACATAACCTGCTTTCTGGAATACCCCCCTGCTCGGTCCTGATACTCTTATAAATATTGGCCTGTATTTATCAAGCCTCTGAGAATTACTCTCAAGAACGTTGCTAAGAATTGACTTGAGTGTAAAAAAAACTTCTTGGCTCAAAGCTGCGCTTAAAAGTTAGTTATCAAGCATCTCAGTCATAATTTAAGCGAAGTGTAGGTCTAAATCAGGGGTGCCCAAACTCGGTCCTGGAGGGCCGGTGTCCTGCAGAGTTTAGCTCCAACTTGCCTCAACACACCTGCTTTTAAGTTTCTAGTATGCCTAGTGAGAGCTTGATTATCTGGTTCAGGTGTGTTTAATTGGGGTTGGAGCTAAACTCTTCTGGACACCGGCCGAGTTTGGACACACCTGGTCTAAATCTTAAGTGTCAGTCTTAGGGTTGAGTCACGACACTTTGCTGTGCCACAAACGGGGATTTTGGATGACGAAATACGCATGGACCAATCACTGAATAGATTTACTTATTTAAGAATATTCTCAGATAAATTCACATTGAATGGTTAAATTCCTAACAGAAGTTTACATTCAACACACATTTGACAATAAAGAATTTTCAAGAGAATACATTATGGTAAGGAAACGAATCGTCATCACAACCTTCAATTTAGGGTTGTGCCAGTAGACGATAGTATCGTGTATCGACGATAATCAGAGATATCGCCTGTTGCTGATTACTTTGACGACAGCAAGACGATTATTATTATTATTATCTGTCAAAAATATAGGCGCCTATCTTTACTGATGCAGCGCGGAGAGCCGCTTCAGAAACTTGCCGCAGCGCTGCTGGTGAGTAGCCGGGATCCGCTCCGGTGTCCGTGTCGGAGCCGTAACGTGCCGCAGACATGTGCAGTATAAATAAGGGGTAAGAGATTTATTCATGATACAGTGTAGGTAGCTTCACTGATTATAACGGGAGTGTTTTTAAAGAGCATACAATACTCGCGTTAGACTGAAGTCAGTTATGATGTTCTTTGGTAATGTAAATATTATTTGCTCGTTTCTGTTTGAATAACTGAGGAAATGTAACTGTTTTATTAACTGCTCATCGTCAAACATTTCAAGAACATTCTTCCTCTCCTGAAAGATTCGCGCACGTCTCTGTCTCCTCAGCGCCATCACAAGCCCCTACTGGCAACTGCTAACCACTTGAGAGACCTCTCGATCTGTCTTAAATAACTGGGAGAGTAAGAGTGATTCTTAGCTTTAAGAAATTTGATAACTTGCTTTTATACTTAAGTTTGAAAGTAGGAGTACATTTAATGAATTCTCAGCACTTAAGACTAAAATGGCACTTCGAGAAGCTTGATAAATACGGGCCCTGGTCTTCTACTCGGACCTGAGACAGACTTAAGACCAGACTCTGACTCAAGTCCAGCTCATTCAAGTCCAAATCCAGGCCGAATCAAAAAGCTCCTAAAAAGATGATCTTGGATGACAAAATTGTAAAACGTTACATTTTTAGGCTGGTCCACCTCAGCGGCCAAATGTTCCAGCATGGAGCTTCAGTTTTAACGGTGAAAGTGTTCACGGTAACATATAAGCTAGCTAAACAGTTAATATAAGCCTATGTCAACTGTTTTACAATAGAAATGTTAAAAGAATGACTGTAATTTAGTGACAAACTACTCCAATGTTTTGTCAAATGTTGCCATTTTGATTTTGAAATGAAAATATGTAATTCGTTCAAACATGACAAAACATTACTGGAACCGTTTTCTGCATATTATTAAGAGTGAATGTGTGCATATTATAAAACAAAAAGAACATTATTTGCAAATAGTTCAACTGCATTATAATAAATTCTAGCTCTTTTGTGTGCTCTGCACACACTCATACACACACATACATGCATACATATACATAAACCATACATATACATAAACACTCATATACATAATACATACATATATATATAGTACCCTTGTTTCAGACCCAGAAAATCCACCATTAAAATAATCTAAACACATAGTGGGATATTCATAGTTTGAAAGTGATTTACACAATTTTTCAACAAAAGGACTTTTATTCAAATGTAGTGTAATTTGTTAACCAACAACAGTATTGGCGCTTTTCCACTGCGTGATACGACTTGGCTCGGCTCAGTACGGCACGGCACGGCTCGGCTCGCGTTTCCACTGCAGTTTAGTACCGCTTTAGAGTGGGCGGGATTATTCACATGTCGTTATAGTTGCGCCGCCTCTATTGCCGCGACTCCTGAAAAACTTTTTCATTCCGCATCGCCCCATCAAGCTCTCGCTCGATCCGCTCCTCTGCTATCAACGAGAGGAACGTCTGTACTTCCTCAACAGACAACGAAACAGCCACTTTTTGGTTGTTAAAAAAAGGTGCACTTGTTCAAAACAGTTGCGTTCAATCCTTCGCTGGCTGTGTGGATTTAAATCTAGCGATTCTGTTGTGTTTGTGTCGCAAGTTCAGTCACGCAGGTAGCGAAGATTCTCTCCAGCCAATCCGTGATCAGCAGAGTTTACACGTCACGTTTTGGTAATGGTACTGTTCACTTGGAACCTCAACCGAGGTGGTACTAAAAAAGTACCAGGTACCAGGTACTGTACCCAGTGGAAAACCCCCCAAAAGTGAACCGTACCGAGCCATACAGTGCCGTACCATGCAGTGGAAAAGCGCCATAAGTGTGCAATGGAACTTTAAAGGCTCTTGCATGAAGTCTGCGCACCTTGAACTCTATATTCTTCTGAAACCATACACTAGTTTTGTTTGACAAACATCCAAACTCACATTTTCTGTTTATTACCTTCAAAAATATGCTGGAAAAAGAAAACCTGAAAAACAAGCCTTTCACAAAAATCACAACTTTATTGCACCAGTATATCTATATTTATGTATTTGCAATACTGAATGACTTCTCTTTTTCAGAAAAGGTATTAGGTACAGAACCATCAATTCAAATATGACAAAGACACTCTTGTGTTCTTCAGCTTTCAGGCTTTTTGAAAATAACCTATCTGAAGTGAATTTCTAAGAGAATACAGACATCCTACAGAACGCATCTGGGTCCTGAACAAGACTTCAGAGCAGCCTTTCAAAAGACACATCTACTGGTTAATAAAATTTCCCATTTACAATTCCACAAACCTTAAATACATTAGCAATGTGCATTTAACACGTTTTAATAAGTATAATTTGCAATAAAAATTAAACCAAGGCAACTTTTCTAAAACCCAAGGATTCATGAGGGGATGGTTTTTAACAACAAGAATGACTGGAGGGGGCACAGAGAGCACAAGGTAGACTGTACAATGTCCTAAATAGGAAAGCTTCAACATTGGTTTACTCCTATGACGGCTCTTCAGTGGATAAGCATGTACATCATTTTGACCCAATGTATAATAGCACTGCTAACAGACATGGAACGGACAGGGCGTTTACAGCTCACAGAGATGATATTTGGACCAGCTTTTGTCTAGTTTTTCCCTGGACTGACCCCTTCACAGAGCATCCATGGGATTGCTGTAGTTGCATAGAGAGTAGAAAAGAGATACAGGACGTGACACACTAACTCAGCCCTCCTGGCAAAAACACAGTCGTTTGTGTTAAGGCCCATGTTTTTTTTACGTTTTAGCTCACATGGATGAAATGTATTGCATTGTTGTATGCAGCACTGTGCATAAAACACCACGCCGTTTGACGGAAAATGGTGGCGTGTTGGGAAATCTGAAGAGATACCTTATAGAAACTGCAGAAACTGTCACAAGAGACTCATTTCCCTTTAAAATGCGTACAGTATGTATTCCTATGGACAAAAACAAAACACTGCAAAGGTGAGTTTGAGAAGGATGAGCTAGTATTCAAGCAGACAAGACCTGAAAATATACAATCACAAGCAATAACTGTATTGCAATGAGTCTCTGGCAAACTAAATCTTCCTCCAACAGAGGCAAGGAATTAGATGATCCATTCAGGAAATAAGTGCCTAATAATATCCAGCTCAAATATGAAAAAGCTAAATAATTTAGTGAACAAAAGTTGCATAATGGGAACAGTGATGTTATTTGTTGAGTCAGATTATGTAAAAACGCTGGTGGGAGGGGCTTCATTTTGCCCTGTTTTCAGAAAGTTTGAGGATTCTCCTCCTAATAAAAGACCCCAGATTATGTAGTTTTCCTCACTGGCCATTACAGCCCCAATGCTCGCCAAATTGTGTAATCTTGCCAAGATAAAACTGGCCCTGGTAAACATTTGTTCTTATGACAATAAGAATAATTGAGATCAAAGGTCAAAACTACAGTTTGTCCTATTTCCTATGATCCTAAGATCATAAGGGCACCATTACTGGCGTAGATTTTGGATTTCAGACGGTGACTAAGGCCTCAGGAGATGACCTCAGCATCATCGCTTTATTTCACAGTACTGCTGCACTCTGGGTGGACTTGTGTTCTTCAGAAGAATCTGAGACAAATCCGACTGCTTCTGATCCAGTAAAGTAACTGGTCTGGTCAGGACACATGATTGGGATCCACATTTCAAAACTGCAATAAGACAGTGAAACTGCTTGTTATAAAAACTGAGCATTTTTATTCTCCAAATTACAACTGATAAAAAATTTACCAAAAAAAAAGTCATTGTAAAAGTTTAAAGGGATAGTTCACCCAAAAATCTGCTTACCCCCAGGGCATCCATAGGTGACTTTGTTTCTTCAGTAGAACACAAACGAAGATTTTTAACTCAAACCGTTGCAGTCTGTCAGTCATATAATGGAGGTGAATGGGAGTCACGGCTTTGAGAGTCAAAAAAACATACACAAACAAAACCAAATTAAACCCTGCGGCTCGTGACGATACATTGATGTGTAAAGACACGAAACGATCGGTCTGTGCAAGAAACTGAACAGTATTTATATCGTTTTTTACCTTTGATTCACCGCAATGTCCGAACTGTCTGGAGCACGTTCTCGACAGCTGGCGCGTGACGTGTCTTCTTCTTGCTTTATGGCGAATCGCAGACTTATAAGTGCAGTACTGCCACCTATCTCTCAAATGGACCATTGACACTATCTACAATCTGAATTAGGAGTTGACACTCTATCTACAATCTCAATTAGGAGTGTCAATCGTCCATTTGAGAGATAGGTGGCGGTAATGCACTTATAAGCCTGCGATTCGCCATAAAGCAAGAAGACGACGCATCACGTGCCGGCTGTTGAGAACACGCTCAGGACCGTTCGGACATTGCGGTGAATCAAAGGTAAAAAACGATATAAATACTGTTCAGTTTCTTGCACAGACCGATCGTTTCGTGTCTTTACACATCAATGTATCGTAACGAGCCGCAGGGTTTAATCTGTGTATGTTATTTTGACTCTCAAAGCCGTGACTCCCATTCACCTCCATTATATGACTGACAGACTGCAACGGTTTGAGTTCAAAATCTTCGTTTGTGTTCTACTGAAGAAACAAAGTCACCTACATCTTGGATGCCCTGGGGGTAAGCAGATAAACATCACATTTTCATTTTTGGGTGAACTATCCCTTTAGGTAAAGAGTGTTTTAAATAGGGACATGTAGCCAAAAATGACAAAATGATGGATGCACCAATTCATTTCAAGCTGACTGATACTGTTCTTCACAAAACAGAAGTCTAAAGGAAAACGATACTTCATGTTCACTTATTTTTAATACAAATTTCAATTTTTGAACAGCAGAATGTGAATGGAATTTTCTCACAATATTTTGGAATTTTATCACAATATTTTCTCACAAACACATTCAAACAACTATTTAATAATCGAGATAGGCCTTGTTTATTTCATTTGCTCTGAATAAAGACCTTTTAATTATAAACCACCTAAACCTGCACATTATTTTACTGATGGAGTCTTTATTTTGGAGCACAAATCTTTTCTTGACCTCTAAAACTGGTGTGATGACATCAGAGTGATGCAGTAGACGTAACCTGTGTCTTTAGCGTCACCAAAACGTGATCATTTTGTGTGACTGGCCAAGTTGAGAGGCCACTGGTTGAGCCATATTTTAACCAAGTGTATTGCAAATGTTTATTAGAAGAAAAATACAGTAAAAATCTATTGAAGAAAAAAACAAAATTGTTTAAATGTCTGATTTCAGTGTATGATAGAAAGGATGGATAATTGTTTAGTACTTTTGTAACCTGGCATAGAACAAGTGTTTATTATTTGAACTAGGGAGAAAACAAAGGTGTCAAAGTACCTTTCAGTGGTGAAACCCCACACTGCTCCTCCAGCCTCCCGGCGTGACTGACCACAAGTTACGATGCTCTTGGATCTTCTGGAAGACATTTGCATTCCTCCTCTTCTCCTTTTTGTATTTTTTCATTTTCTTTACCTATTCAAGAGGAAAGAAATTGAATCACTTCGCATATAACACTAATATATATATGTATGTATATATATATATATATATATATATACACACACACACACACACACACACACACACACACACACCCACACACACACACACACACACACACACACGTGTGTGTGTAAGGTGTGGGCCATAGCTGCCCTAAACCACCTATTATTAGTGATTACCAAAATCATTTTTTATGTTTCTGTAATTGTTATTCCACCAGTATGTGTAAGCTCTTTAGTCACAGTAGTATTTATAATGCTAAAATATAAATATTTTTGTAATCCATGCATTTTTAGAATTTACCGTTTTATAAGGCAGAAAAAAATAGTAAAGCACTGTACTATTTTTTTAGATGCCCAATTAGTCAATAAATAGTCTAATAAATATGTTAAGCACCGCATGTGCTTAAATTTATTAGACCACATGTCATCATAAAGAGAAAACAAGTATTTTAGGATTCTGTCAAAAACTTGTTTAAAACAAAAAATTTTGTTTTCATTTATTAGGCAAATAAACGGAAACAACTAAATAGTCTTTATTCACACATAACAAAAAAAAAAAACGTAATATTTTGAATGGCCTCGATAACAGCTTTGCAATTAAATTAAACAAAAAAACCTTTTACATTTTATTTGGGGTTAAAACAACAACAATTTAAAGCAGCATTACACTTATTGTTTTTATGCTTAAACCCTTTTTCGTCTTTGACCCGTATGTATATATATATATAGGGTTGCAAAAAAGTGGAAAATTTCCAGTAAATTTCGGAAACATTCCAGGATTTCTTTGAAAGTTTCCGGAAATTTATCAGAAATTTTCCACCCCTTTTCAACCCTAAATATATATAGTTTATTGATTAGTTTTTTGGTTTTTTTTGCATACTTTAAAAGCCACAATTTATATAAACATAATACATATATTATAATTATATTATTATATTTTTTTATTGCATACATTAAGTCACCACACACACAGAGAGACACACACACACACACAGTATAATACATTATTCCAGACAGTGTGCGGTGTACATAGTACAGTAGTATGGTAGTAAACTATTCCGACTGACTACTAGATTAAAATGCAATCACAGTCACTACCAGTCAAAATTAATTTTGAAAAATAATGAGAGGTCAAAGTTATAGTCCTCACTTTTCCACAGTCAAACTCCCTGTCCCACTCGTCAATGACAGTCTGGTTTTGGGCATAGCGTGCATCCTCTATGGCGTCTCTGCTGATGGCCGACGGATCTCCTTCCCAACTGAGGACTGATGAATGAAATTATTCAAGACACTGTCGATATTTCAGGTCACGGTAAGAATTCAAGCATAGGTGCGGGTGAGAACTTTAAGAGCTTTTGAAGTCATATGGTTAATCTTAATTAACTTTTCCTTCTTAAAGCTGTGCTTCACATAAACATAAAAAATTTAAAATGTAATAATTCAACTACCAATTGTGTTCTGTCAGAAACAGAAATTGTCCATTTTCATTCGAAATGCCTAAAGAACACGTTCAGAATTGCTTGAACCTAAATTTGAGCAACTCCACTTCTCCAGGAAACGGAGAGGTTTTGCGCACAGGGTTCAGTTGACTCACCCTCAGTTCCTTAAAGCTGTGCTTCACATAAACATAAAAAATTTAAAATGTAATAATTCAACTACCAATTGTGTTCTGTCAGAAACAGAAATTGTCCATTTTCATTCGAAATGCCTAAAGAACACGTCTTGAACCTCTTGAACCTAAATTTGAGCAACTCCACTTCTCCAGGAAACGGAGAGGTTTTGCGCACAGGACTCACCCTCAGTTCCATAAGCTTTATCTGAGGAGTTCTTGAGGAGCTCCTCGACTACATCACAGCTTTTCTTGCCATCCCAGCCCATAGGAGCAGAGCACGGGCCTTTCCTCGACACGCCATCTGCTTCTTGTTGATTCTGGTCACGCTTGTAGCCATCCTGAACCTGGCTGTCCCAAACGATCACTGCAGCTGTAACAGAAAATGCCAGAAGTTTAACTCGGAGATATGATGTCAGATTTTGATACACACCAAGAATTGCACCCAAAGCCATAAACTCTGCTGTACAGTTTATTTGACTGAAACACAATTCAGCCTAATTTGTTTAAGTGAATAGTTATGGATGATGTTCTGAATATATAATACCTGTGCTGGGTTTACCAGGTTTCTGCTTGCCCTTATTGCTCATCTGACGAGGAGACTCGACTCCATTGGTCTCTTGAAGTTGTTCTTCATCCCTCGGTCTCTCCTCCTCTTCTCTGAAGTTTTTTTGTTTTCTCTTTTTCTTTTTCTTCTTGGTCTCTCCAAGGTATTCAGTCATTGCATTTGCACTGCCAACCTCTTTTACAACAGCACTGGAAGAAAAGAATAAACCATTTGCCAGTTAAACTGAATGAAGTTGTACAGTTAACATTATGCATTTATGTAGCACCCATTGTAACTTTTTAATATTGGTGCTGACTTTACGCATCAAAACAACCAACTCACCACTTTGAAACGGTGACTCCATTGCTGAGCTCTGCCAGCTGCTCTGTGAGTTTGTGCTTCTTTTTCTTCTTCGGGACGGGGTCTGTCTCTGGCTGGCCAATCGGAGGCACTGACTGAGGTTTGGTCTCACGATTCTCTGCCACTTTAGATGACTCAAACTCCTTTTCTTTGGCTTCTGAGATGATACTCCAAGTTTCTCCAAGACACCAGTCCTCATCCTGATAGGGCTCGAGATGGGACTGTACACACTCTCTCTGTCCCTCAAGACCATTGGCCTCTTGTTCCCTCTTCCTCTTCTTTTTCTTCTTCTTCTTCTTCTTCTTCCTGATTTCAGTACTTGGCTTGGGTTCTTCTGGGGATGAGGCTTTAGGGGCATCCTGCTCGACTTCCAAATGTCGTCGTTTTAGTTTATTTTTCTTCTTTTTTAGAGTGGGACTGGTGAGCACCTGGGGTAGTCCTGTAGTTGAGGCTGACTGGTTCTGGCTCTGGATTGGTCTAGGTGTACTGGGCGGCTGGGGCTTAACGCCATTGTTCTGTGGAGAGAAAGCATGAGCGGGCGGCTCTGGAGTGGAGGAGGGCCGTTTAAGGGGACTTGATTCTTTAGGAAGGCGAGTCGAAGGTGGAGATTGCAGGTTGAGAGAATGAGAATCAGAAATTCCCGAATTTGAAAATCTGCGCAAAAGACAGAAACATTTTCATTTTTAGGAGTAGAGATGTGAGATGTACTTTGATACCAAGTCGATAGTAAAATAAGAACAGATATAATGATATGTCTCTCTGCAGTCCCGGCACTACCAACCGATTTGGGAAATGTATCAGTTTTATAAAAAAGTGTTGCCTGCATATGCCTAATAATAATAAAAAATGTTTTTGTGGTTTGTCAAGGTTATAAAGAGATGGTTCACACATAATACCTGAAAATTTTAATCATTAACTCATGTCTTTCCAAACCTTTATGATTTTCTATCTCAAGAAAGAAAATGGCAGACACCGCAATTTTACTCTCAAAATCACTTAAAGGGGTCATATGATGCGATTTCAATTTTTCCTTTCTCTTTGGAGTGTTACAAGCTCTTGGTGCATAAAGAAGATCTGTAAAGTTGCAAAGACTAAAGTCTCAAATCCAAAGAGATATTCTTTATAAAAGTTAAGAGTCAACCACACCTA
>NW_015554247.1:245591-245981 GCF_001515605.1 Sinocyclocheilus anshuiensis | reverse complement strand
CTGACTCACAGACTGTAAGTACGTTTTTTTATATTTAAAGAATTTGCCACTGATGATTCAAACGTGAGTTTTGAGCAGTGTAGAGTAGCGCTTGTTGTTTGTCGTTTCTCCGATCACAAATGCAGACATGGTTTTAGGTTTACGCGGCGCGATGCAACGCCCAATAAAACAGTATAAGTCATTATAATCCGTAATTATGTCCCCACTGGATGCAACAAATTCCTCGTTTATAATGGCTTTTAATGTTTTTGTCTCGTCGTCAAGGCATCACAATATGGCAGGGGCGTAACATTTCCGTCACATGCTTGAGGTATTCGACCAATCACAACGCACTGGATAGCTGGCCAATCAGAGCACACCTCGCTTTTCAGACCGATGAGCTTTGTAAAA
>NW_015554247.1:233369-245548 GCF_001515605.1 Sinocyclocheilus anshuiensis | reverse complement strand
TGTACATTATGTGGAAAATAATGTTTTTTTAACCTTAAACCGCATAAACACATTTCATTATACCAAATACACAAAAAAATGTTTTTTTTTAGCAACGTCATATGACCCCTTTAATAATCAGGTTGTAAAAATCAAAGCAACAGCTTTTAAGTGCGATGTCAAACAGCATCACTATGTACTGCCACTGTACTGAATTTACTCGTATTCATAGATGTTTATTAAATCACAGAAGAACAAAAATCGTATGGATTTGGAACAACATGAGGGTGAACAAATAATAATTTTTCTTTTGTATGTGAACTATTCCTTTAAATCATTTAACTTAATTACTGTAATTTAGATCAAACATAACATACGGGCTCCAATCAAATATTGTTTTGTAGATAAATTACTTTTGGAGTAATTTATTTCTGGTTTTTGTAACTTCACAAGTCAGCATGAAATTCACACTAATTATTTTCTAAAAGCATGTTAACAATCTTATAGCAAACAATTCATCCATGCACGTTTTTAGTTTTTTTGACCTCAATTTATCAAAAATGTCATACTTACAATTTTTTGTTACAATCTGATATACATCACAATATGGTAGAAAAGATCTGTCACTACTTCACTTTCACTATGACTTTAATGCAAGTCAGTGGGAGTTTTTCCGACTTTCAAAGTCAGCATGAAATGGAAATTGCGACCTACTTTTTCAATTTTTGGTGAACTATCATTTTAATCTTTTTAATTAAAGCATGAATAAACTAAATCCTAACTGAAATGGAACAAATAGTAACCAATTAGGAACACTCTTTTCAAGGCAAAAAAAACCCCTTATAAAACCGGTGTCTCCAGTCCTGCCCCTGGAGTTCAGCTCCAACCCTAATCTAACAAACCTGAACCAGCTAATCAAGGTTGAACAAGGTTGTAATTATCAAGGGTTTGAACTGAAGTCTGCAGGACGGTATATCTCCAAGAGCAGGGCTGGAGATCCCTGATATAAAGCATTCAGAAGACTCGATTCATGACTGATTTTACACAATACTCCAACAAACAAATCTCACACACACAACTAGTATCATCAATGCATTTCAGTACTGAATCAACTAGATTTATAATCAGCATTTCTTGCACAACTTGTTGCAATGATTTCTGGGGTTTTCTTGTCAGTGGAAATATTTGAGCTTTTGCAACAGCCTATGTGCTGCATTAAAACAGAACCACAGCTTGCTAGGTTTTTTTGGCAGGGAACATGTGGGATGTGCGCAGCCGAAAGCAAGCAAGATGTGTGCCGAGTGTCACGACAACAGCAAAGCAGCTCTGATGCGGCAAATTATTTACACACAGAACCAAAGCCTAAACTTAAACTTAACATTAATAATAAAGTTGGTGATTTCATCTGAAAAGGAAAGTCAAACTTAAAGTGAATCTGCTCTGAACTTCAGAGCGAGGGAGTACCTGTGGTGCGGGTGGGATGAGGCCCGGCTGAGGTGGTGTTTGGGGTCACTGGACAGATGAAGAGATGAAGGGGGTGGAGCCTCAGTGCTGCTGCTCGGGCTCTGCCAGGGACTGGCCTGCAGTTATTGACATAAATAAAAACTTTGTGGTCTAAAAAAAAATATAAAATAAAAAAAACATAGCCATGAAACGTGACAATGACAAAGGGACCCATATGGGGAAGAAATCAAGACCAAACAGAAAAAAAAAAGAAAGAAAGAAAAAAGCAGGAAGGGGGAAGGAAAAAAAGAAAGTGTAGCAGAGAAGAATTAGAAGTTGCTAGAAAAAAAAAAAAAAAGAAATTTTTTAAAAAGGACAGCAGTGCAGACTGCGAACTGACAAAACAGACATGAGCTGAAAGAAGTAAACGTATCATCATCATTATTATTACAGGATTAATATTGGCCAGTGTGAGCAAAATCTCAGAGCTCCAGGTTTTAAGGGAAGTCTTTTTCAACACCAGTACATCTATGAGGAATGAAGTGGACAAACATGGGAAGGCGAACACACAAACCAGCAGCAGATGAAACGAGGGTGGATGGAGCTGGTAGGACTGACCTTCTTGGCGGACAGGGCGAGTCGTTTGGCGGGCGGGGGTGACATGGTGCTGACGGGCTCTGACGAGACGTTGGTGAGGGCCTGGGGTTTGAGTTTCACCACCTTCTGCTCCTCTGAGGTCACACGCTCTGTGCTCTTAGCTGGAGACGCTGGACCGATCACTCTAGAGGCGTCACCAACAGGTGCGCTCCTCGTGCCAAAAGACTCCTGAGTGGAAACACAAACGAAATCTGAGGTGAACATCAAACTAGGGCTGGACTATACGGCCAAAAATATTAATCAATTTTTATCACATACTTTATATGATAGTGATATTTATCACAATATTAATTTACCATTAATGGGGAAAGAAATGCTTTCCATATGTTTGTTAGGCCTTGAGAATGAATATAAACGTAACTTGTTTGAACACAATAAAACTCCACAGAGTAAGCTACCTTGTAATTCAGGGGCTCATGAAATCCATTTTATTTTTCCTTCAATTCGGTGTTCTCCATTTTATTTTTTTCTGGATTAAATACATTTTTCATATTTGTGTCATAATTTCTTCAAGTTAAACCAAACTTTTATTTTGGTGGTTTGTAGTGTGTATTTGACGGTAGTTTTTCTCAAACAAAAGGTTAAAAAGCTTGTGAAGTGCCTCTCAGAGCAGCTCTGGAGACGAAGCTCATGTCCTCATATACTGAGACAGCAGATGCTGAAAACACAGTTAGTGTCGCGTGTATTTGAGTTTGAGTGAATAAGCGTTGCAATTAACGTCATGCACTGGCTGTTTACTTATGCTGTTAGATTAATCCATATCAAGTAAAAATGTTCAGAGCTGATCATCATCGACAAATTTTCTTGCAATCTCGATATGATTATTGTTTATCACCTAGCCTCACATCAAACTGCACTCATTTAGAATATTTAATGAATCTGTAGTGTTAGCTAAATAAAGGGAAACATCTTCAGACTTGAATTTGGTATTCCGGGATAAACAGTTTGTTTTTAAACAAATATACCACGTCATCATTACCCCAAACTCTTGTATGACTGCCGATCCACCACTTAAAGAGCATATACAAGTCCACGGAGTCTTACTTTAGACTCAGAGGAGGTGTCTGCCGAGGAGGTGTCGGACAGGGATTTGAGTGAGGTAGATGATGGCAGGCCGCGGCCCTCGCTGTTGCTCCTCTTGTCTGTGTTGGGTTTGGGGAGGCCGTTGGATGGAGCAGGAGTGCCGTTGCGGGACTGAGGCTGAGGTATTGGCTTCTTCACTTTCTTAAAGGGCTCCTCGATCAGTGTGGGTCCACCGGGCGGCTTGGGCGGGGCATGGGAGTTCCCCGTACCATTAGACAACTTCGGCGACTGGACCCCTGAAAAGTTCCTGGCTACTGGAATACCGAGACCCCCATCCACAGACTGGATTTTTCTCAGCTGAGCGGGATCGAGCTTCTTTAGAAGGAAAAATAAGACATTTTGAAAAAATTGCAACATTATCCAACAAGTGAAAAGAGGCCACCCATATCTATGACTCGCCAGATATGACTACGACATATATACGACATGAGAGAGATACGTCAGCCCATAAATTTGGATTAAGCCATATGTCGGATTTGTATTGTTTTGTGAGCTGCTCACCTGACTTTTCCACGATTTTAATGCTTTTTCCACAAGTTATTTCTCTTCCCAAATCCTTACTCAAGTCTCACCCTCAGTCTTTGCAGGGGATTTATTTATATAACGTTTATTTACCTCAATTCATTCACTTTTAATCCCTATATTTCCATCCTTAAATGTGGTAAAGTAGAAAACACTGTATATCAGATATATATTTAGTATTGCTGTCAAACGATTAATCGTTTGACAGCACTAATATTTACTTGTCAATATAACAGAATGTTTTTCAAGTATCGTTCATGGTTTTTCAGTTGTTGGTGAATTACAAAATACTGGTCTGTGTAATCATAGAGAAATGTTTTCAGGGCTCGAAATTCGGCGTGGGATTGCACATAATTCTGCTGATTCCCGCAGTTTCTGTGCTTATAATGTGGGAAATTCCCGCAAATATTTCAGCGTGAAAGATGCTCGGGACAGATGACGGAATGTATGGCACGTGCTTTTGAGTCTTACAATTTTAAACATTCAAGTGCTCAATTCAGTAACCGCGTGCTCTCTGTGAGACCGCTTTCTGTGAGCTCACACCCAAGAGCCCCGCATCTGAGTGCGCGCGACTACAGAATGAAGATGTGTTGCGCTTTTTGCGCGTAAACGACCAAATAGATACAAAATTATGTTAAAATGCCCGTCTTGATGAGTATTCACTTAAACAGTCGATTTATACTAAACATTGTCGGTATATAGGCTATTAAGTGAATGTAAACCTTTGAGAAACAAAACTTGTGTAACAGTTAGATCTGTGCATGAGCTCTTAAAGAGACAGCAACCTAAATAAACCTGCTGCTGTCTGTCATTAATGCTTATTTATACACTGAAGACCAACCAGTGTTATTTTGAAGTTAAATAGATTATTCAGTTTCTGTGGTATTTCTGTACCTGAATATTACGGTTATACCTACCTGAAAAACTTAACGCGCAGTTCATTTTAGTTGCATTTTGTTATTGTATTTGTTTGTGCCATTGCTTGTCATTTCTCTATTCTTATTTTATTACTAACTCTTTTCTTGTCTTTTTTAGTTCAAATAAATTCAATTCAGAGTTTGAAATCAAAGTTCTTTTTTAGTATCTTCCTCACAATATAAATATGAATCAACAACATTATAAATTGTAAAAAACAAATACACTGGGTGACGAAACATTTAGGTTGGATGATAAAAAAAAAAATAAATACCCCAACTCCCCCCTAAATTTAAAAAAACTCCCCCCATAAGAGCCACCTAAAGGGGGAATTTTCCAAAACAAAATTCAGGCCCTGGTTTTATCTCATGGGTTTCAGTTTTTTTTCTCCTCACATTTAACTTTCACACCATTTGTGCTTGTTAAGCACATCAGGTTTATCTGTACTTTTCCAGATGCAGGTAATTCAGTTCCACTTTAAATTTGTTAGGCTCTGTGTTTATAATAAATATTTATATTGAATGCAAATAATTTATTTTATATTTTTATTTTTTATTCTTGCTCTGTATACGGTTACATTTTTTGTGAAGTGAAGTTAACTAAAATGCATGTTTATTAGGTTTGTAAACATTTTGTTTGAATGGATTTATTTCACATTTCTAAATTTAATAAAATGCGACTATTGCTAGTGTTGTTTTTTTATATACTTATATAATTTATAAAAAAATGTGATATATATATATAATTTGTAAAACAATTTTGATTCTGTGCAGCTGATATTCAGGTGCAACTTTTTTGCATCCTTCAATGTAAATATTTGTTCGGTAAAAACAGGCAAATTCCTTTGGTTTTATTCATATCATATCTCCAGATTGTGTCAGACGTGCCTACCTTTGTAACCTGTGGTGAAGACAAAGGTCCATTAAGTGTGCTCTTCTTCAGCTGCTCCGGTGTCATGTTAGTTCTCCCAGAGTGCACTATGTTCTGCTTTGTGTTTGAAGCATCTGTATTTTTCTTTTCAGGGATCCTACCACAGAAAAGATGTGACTGTAAAAATCAGGCCTATCTACTGGGCAACAGCAATATGAAGCGTAGATGAAAAACCATGAATATTACCTCAGGTAAAAGAGGACATAGGCCTGCTGATTAAGGACAACCTTGATGTTACTGGAATGCACCATTGAGTCATTCATCTGGTACCACTGTCCATTACTGGCCTATGAAAGAACATTTGCATCAGAATATTAGCCATACAAATTAAACATGAAAAAGACAACAGGAAGTAACAACTTTTAAGTTCTCTCATCAAGATCTTGTTTCTCTTACTGGTTCCTTGATCTTCAGACCATTGTTTTTCGCTTTAACTTTGACTTACTGCCATCTATCAAAGGTCTTACACTCGCCATGTTAAAATACCAACATAATCTGAAGTCAGTGGTTTTGTGATGCATTATCTACAATGAGCTCTTCTAATTTGTGTTGTTGTGGGAAGACTTTGAAAGTATTGGCGGTAAGTTGCCACAGACCATGGTGAAATGTACAATCATTATACAGAAGACTTGACCTCTCAATGCTGTGATTAGCCAATCAGAATCAAGCATTCCAGAGAGTAGTAACCAATAAGTGAGTCCAGCGGTACCCGTTTTTTGCAGTAGCCTTGGTTCAAAGTATTTTTTCCCATTCATTTTTCAGCTACGAGGTTGACCAGAAACGCAATTATCTAAAAAAAAAAAAAAACTAGTGAACTGATGGCTTAAACAAATGCATATACCATCAACAACCTCTTAGCTCACAGAAGGTCTGTCTGTATTTGAATTGGAGTTTTACTTCCAGAACCTGACTATAGTAATAATGTTCTACAGAAAATAAAACAATCTGCTTTTAAAAAAAACAAAAATACATCTGAAATGAATAAACAACTGGATTTTATTTAAAAGCCATCACATGGCGCTCACCTTGACGTAGCAGTAGTAGTGTCCAGCATGGCAGCTGTACCCTGAGTGCACGAGGACGGCATAGAGGCCATACATCACAGGATCGCCCGTGCTCTGGGACATGTACGGGCGAATGTTCAGGAACTCTGGGTAGCCAACATCCTAACAGAAAACCATCAATCAGTGGGCTGATCACAGGCTATAAGCCTGTTTGCGTGTCAGTGAAATTAATAGGCTGATACCTTGGTAATTTTTCCTCCACTGAAGTTGGCGAAACGTTTAAGCGACAGCGTCAGCACATTCGATGTTCTGTGGACTGTGAACCTCTTAGTCGCTGGAACTTTCTTCTTACATCTAAAGCGAGAAAAGAATACGATGAACAACTGATGTCAAACTGTGGCTCTGGGTGGTTGCTTACTGGATCAAAAACTCGACTGGCCTGCATGAAGATGTTTTGATGGTATTGTACAAACTGCTAAGGAAGACCCATGGTTCTGGGTGTACAACTCACTTGGCACACATGTAGGCGTTCTCGCCGCTCAAAACATCAGGCTTGACAAATAGTTCCAGAGCACGAACGATGTTGGCCGCTTGCTGAAAAGGAAAGAGAGAGGGAGTTAATGTTATTCAGAGGAGATTTCAGTCTGGGGCAAGAGACATCCATCATCCTGATGTGACTGAACCGCAGGGCTCTGAAAAACAAAGTCAGACTCTCACCCGAATCTCCACGGCGATGTCCAGGTATGGGTCATACGTATCCGACACGCTTTTACAAATAGAGCACTTCACTGCAAAATCAGAGGAAACAATGTAAAGATCTCATGCTTTCCAGAAAATACGAAGCAGCACAACTATTTTCAACATTGATAGAAATAAATGTTTCTTGAGCAGCAAATCTGCATGATTTCTAAAGGATCATGTGACACTGAAGAATTAAAGGTCCCATATTAGTATTGTCTTTTGTTGTTATGGGCGCGTCTACAGATTTCTTGACATATGTCTATGTTTCTTGCATCTCACGACTATGTCGTGTATATAATAATGTTTGTGTGCATGTGTGTAAAACAACAAACTGACGATATATAATCATTTGTAATTGTATATACATTGTTGTGATTAATTGTGGCTGGAACAATAATGTAGCTGTAAAAATAGTTGCCTGCTGAAATTGAAATGTATATACACCTTCATCATGACTAGATAGACACGGTGAGTTTGTCTTTACTATACACGTTAGATGTGATACACCTCATAGTAACAATCCTGTCAGATCGTCCATCCTTTGAGTGAGAGTGTAACATTACAGGTCGGCCGATCTGGTTTCGTGGTTAAAGTTAACCTTTTCGACATGTTTCCGTGTTGTTGTTGCTCAGCAATGGCATGGACGTGATGTTGTCTGGAGGTTTGGCAAAAGGAGAGTGGGACGGTGGGCGGTGCTCAGGGTGGTGACTGAAGGCGGTGACTGTGTAGTTCTGACGTCAACTTTTTACGGAAGTCACAATGGTTCGTGAAAAATAGCTAGAACTTTATGCAGGCTGTGTGCATTTTACTGTGGACTGACTGTTTTGAAACTTATATGGTAGTTAAATAGTCCCTAGACCTCAGTTATCGTGAAAAAAGCAAGGAAATTTAAATTGACAATATAGGACCTTTAAGTAACGATGCTGAAAAATTCCGCTTTGCATCACAGGAATAAATTGCATGCAATAAAGGCATAAGATACTTCTTTCAAAAACGTTTTTTAAAAATCTTTCCGACCACAAACTTTTGAATGGCAGTGTATTATTTATCCAT
Source organism: Sinocyclocheilus anshuiensis (assembly GCF_001515605.1). Lineage (NCBI taxonomy): Eukaryota > Metazoa > Chordata > Actinopteri > Cypriniformes > Cyprinidae > Sinocyclocheilus > Sinocyclocheilus anshuiensis. Next base: position 237,221 of record NW_015554247.1, on the reverse strand, counting down.
CTATAGAGATCATATAGCTATTATCTCTCAATCGTAACCTCAAAATTAACAATAAAATTGATTAATTCCTCTAGCCAGCAAAATCATCCCACTTTTATTAGGTAACACAGTCTTGGATCTCAATGCATCACGTTTACCTTTGATATTTGTGCTTACCTCTAGACCTCAGATAACCCCCAAAAATCTGGTGGACCAGCGTGGTGGCCTGTGTCTGTCTGTCCAGTCTGTGAGCAGAAGGGCTCATTATTCCTCTGATCCAATAAAACTAACTCTTGGGGTTTCTGCAGTAACTTAGTTACGGTAGTGGTCTTACTTGGGATATCCGTTCAAGCTAGCTTTCTGCATGGCGTCAATGGTGTAACGCAGAAACTCGTGAGCATCCTCTTGGCTCCCAAATCGAAAATGGCGAGCAATTTCTGAAGGATTTGAAAAAAAGTCCGGTTATGTCAGAGAATAATTGCGGAAAGGGAGAGAGAAAAGGATAAGTGATGTGATAATGAACAGTAAGGATACTCCCATGAGCATCTGGGAACCTCATGACTCAACACTTAGTCAGAGGCTACCAACGCAGTAGTCATCAGCAGCACTTCCTGTAACAGCTAAGTCATCTCTTAGCTTAAAAAGACATTTGGAAGTGCCGCATGTTTGCTTGAACAAATTAGAGGAAGCTCTTACTTTTCAGATCTCGGATGAATGATACAGGTTTGATGGCATTGCCCGTGTTGGCGAAGGCTTGGATGATATGGTTCTGCATTACACAAATCATGCAGAATCCAGATTGGTGACCTGAAGGAGACAAAAGAGGGATTTTACATCAGCATTCATGGTGAAATCCAGACAGGAAACATTCTATGGGACAAACTGGCTACCTCTACAATGTTAGCATTTTTTTTTTTCTTCAAAATAAATATATGTGCAACACACTGTCCAAGCATTCACATCTGTGCACTAGCTTAGAGTAATATTCACTGAAGCTCTTTCTCACAGGATCGGCTGTGCTCCTTGGAGAGCAGGTAGTTGGCCAGAGGCGGGGTGTAGGTGAGACACTGCACAGTAGAGTTGAGGAAGCAGGTGTTGCCCAGGTTGTGGAGGCCGGCTCCAACCCGATACACCCGTTCCCACTTCATGGACAGCTTGTTCCCAGGGAAGAGCATCTTCTGCGGAGCAGGGATCCCATCGCTCTGCCCGACACTCAGGTTTTCGGAGACTGTCGGAAAAGACGAGAGCAATTATTAAAAGAAAAATACCAATTACTTGCATTTTAAATCATATAATGATTACACATAGTATTTGGTGTCCTCCATATTACGTCATGTGTAGTATTAAGGTGTGGTTACATTTACCATTATTAAGCTAATGTTTCCAGGCAAAATCCATTCGTTTCAATAGGAATCCATTTGATCAGGAATTTCATGCAACCAACGACCAGTGGGAATTTCACCAAACACCACACCAGCTTTTCGGCCAATTTTCATGACGAAAACCATACTTGCATAATACAAATGCATGATAGAAACTAAATATATTTATGTCCAACTTTTCCTAAAAATTTTAAACTAAAGGTGAATTATTTTGAATTGAAAACTTTTCAAAGGTACCAAAAGAATAACATTTTCTCAAAGGACCAGAAATATTGGAATCTAATAACATTTTATTACTACTGCTTTAGCCGGGCTATCGTTTGGTGTTATTTTTAACACCATGCCAGCTTTTTTGGCAATTTTAATGGAGAAAACTATACCTGAGTTTGACAGAAACTAAACATATTTAAAGGGTTAGTTCACCCAAAAATTTAAATTCTGTCATTAATTACTCACCCTCGTATTGTTCGAAACACGTAAGACCTTAGTTCATCTTCGGAACACTATATTTTTGATAGACAGCAAGGTAACGCTGCAGAAGCACTTTCTTGGCAGATGAAGCCAGCAACTTGTTCAGGTCTCCCTCGTCGCTGGAGTCCTTGCGGCCCGGCTTCAGGGCCTCTTTGAGCTTGTCTACTATCGGCATTGTGTGTCACTGATGAAGAAAACCAAAGATTAAAGAACAAAAATGAGTCTCGGAAATTCCCATTTTTTAAAACCATATAATTTGGTTGTAGCCAGAAGTTTCAGTATTACTTGTAAAAAAAAAAAAATCCCAAAGATTTCCAATTCTTCAAAGCCAGTATAAAGTAACAAATCTGACGTATCTAACCAGCTCGTTCGCAAGTAAGCTATTCTAGTAGAATAGCTTCAAGTTTATGCCAACATTTCATGAAACTTATCTGGCAAACCGAACAAGACACAACTGAAATCAGGAGCCTGTACATCCGCTCATACCAATCAAGACACCAGGGACAATACAAAGTGTGATTTAGCCACAAACCACAAGACTGCACTAACATTGCTTTCTCACGCCTTGCAGATAACAACCTGCACAAAGCTACATGAAATGTAACATCCAAGCAATGCATCTGAACTAAATCCAATAGGTGAACAGTTGCATCAATGCATGCATAATATCACATCAATAAATGCACTGTAGCAGATTAAATTAAATACACCTATATACACACAAATGTATTTTTTTTTATAAATAATGTATCTCCAGGTTCAAGTAATTACAGAAACCACTACATTGTTTAAATCACTAAGTACTGAACTAAACTATGAATGAGCATCAATCACCTCATTTTCTTTCAAAAGCAGAAAAATTACATGTATTAAAGGAATAGTTCACTTAAAAAAAAAATAACATTGGCGTGGATTACTTGTGGATTATTGTGATGTTTTTATCAGCTGTTTGGACTCTCATTCTGCCGGCACCCATTCACTGCATTGGAAAATCTCTCCAAATCTGTTCTAATGAAGAAACAAACTCATCTGCATTTTGGATGGCCTGAGGATGAGTACATTTTCAGCAGATTTTCATTTGTGGGTGAACTATTCCTTCATCGAACGTTAAATAACGGGACCTTATTGTAAATTTGATCATTTTTACATTATCATTCTTTTGGATTACACAAAGGCATTAAAAGAGCCTTCTAGGCTCTAATTATTAATCATAACCAGGTTCTTTAGAAATAATCACAAAGCATCTCTTTCAGCTGGCTGTAATTCATTATGCAGACAAAGTCTCAATAGATCTTCAGAAAAAAAACTATAAGATGCACACTTTGGTGCATCAGGACACAGAAGAACAGTAAGGCTGAGTTGGGACCTGCATGGGCTTACTCATCAGGTCTAGTGCTGACGTACAGAGCAAAGGAGCAGCAAGCAGGCTGCACATGCATCAAAGCCACAAGGGCAGACTAACCTTCATGTGCGCTTGCGATTAATGGTGACACAGCCGAACGCAGTGATGTAACAACCCGTGCAGCTCATGTGCATTACGACATTAATTCTGCCAATATCACATGCATACATTCAACAGCAGATCTTAAAATAATTACAGCCAGCATGAATACAGATTCTATTAAGATTATCCACATTTATTCAATTGTGCTCAAGAAAACTAGAGAAACCTCAAATCCACAAAGAAATTATAAACATCAGGTTTTAAGGCTAGAATGATTTAATTATTTACAACAGTGTAATAAAAAAAACATGACTCTACAGAGAACATACAAATGTATAATAAATGAGCATTTGACAAGAACATCAAGCCAATGAGGAGAATCAATACAATTAATATTTGATAATGTAGCTTGTAAATCATTTGAGAGTTAAACACACAAACACACACACAAATACACTCCAGTCCAGGAATGATTCTAGCCTTTCCTCAGCAGGCCTCCCTTCAAAAAATGTCCCCATATTTTGACACTATATGGACTAGGGCTGCACGATTAATCGAATGCGATTGTCATGCGCA
>NW_015554247.1:226865-233202 GCF_001515605.1 Sinocyclocheilus anshuiensis | reverse complement strand
CAGCGCGAGAGCGCCCTCTGGCCTTTGGATGGAGATTTACTGCTGATCACAGAACCGTGCTTCACTGAAAGATACGAATGACAATTGCAGCTTCTGTCGAATTGCGATCTCGATTCCATTTTGATTTATCGTGCAGCCCTAATATGGACAAAAATTGTCCTTCCCTGCAGTAGGGAGTAGTTCACAATCTGTACGCACAATAAAAAAATAAACACTTCACTGCTGACAAATGATAGTAGACATTTGCAAGTTTTGTTCCCTACAATGGACTGTAGGTAAATACAGCCTAAATATCACCTCATCCAGCACTCTTTTCATGTCTTATAAACTATGCAGTTACTATTTGTGACCCTGGACCACAAAACCAGTCTTAAGTGTCAATTTTTCGAAATTGAGATTTATACATCACCTGAAAGCTGAATAAATACGCTTTCTATTGATGTATGGTTTGTTAGGACAGGACAATATTTGGCCGAAATACAACTATTTGAAAATCTGGAATCTGAGGGTACAAAAGAAAAACAAAAAAACAAAGTATTGAGAAAATCGCCTTTAAAGTTGTCCAAATAAAGTCCTCAGCAATGCATATTACTAATCAAAAATTAAGTTTTGATATATTTATGGTAGGAAATTTACAAAATATCTTCATGGAACATGATCTTTACTTAATATCCTAATGATTTTTGGCATAAAAGAAAAATGTATTTTTAGCTATTGCTACAAATATAGCTACCTGTGCAACTTAAGACTGGTTTTGAGGTCCAGGGTCACATTTCGGTGCAAGAAACCGCTGCAAACAATTCAGTGTGTGAATTAACTGTTCAAATGAGTCAAACTGAATCCAGGTTCTGAATCCTGAATCCTTTTTGCAATCCTGTATGACCGATTTGATCAGAAGAGTGCATAATCTGGCATCACTAGCTCTGATTCTCAACAGCTGACAGCAAACACACCACATGGATGTTTATATACCATCAAGGAAAATTATTCTCAGGGTACGGTTGCACCAGCCATCCGTAAATTCTTACTTAACTCTTTCACCGCCAGCATTCTTTTTAAAAAGTTGCCAGCCACCGCCAGCGATTTTGATGATTTTCACAAAAATTTGATGGCCTCCAGAATATTTTGCTCTATGAATATTTGAATATGCAATACACCATAATAAAAATCAGAGCCTCTACTTTGAAACAAAAAAAATCAATTTTATTCTAGCTTAAAGCATTCTTTTTTTATCAACACTTGAATATAGGTAGGTTTCATAAAAATGCATAATTTTGAGCAAAAAGGTGAGAAAATCAAATTTTTATCAAAAACTACATCTGGGTAATATTCAGTACGATTATCAAAGCATAAATCCAGTAAATCGCTTCTTTCAACGCCTCCAAAGCTTGCACAGACATATACCACTTCCTGGATCAACATTTTACTTTATAAAATAAAAGTAAAATTTACTTAAAATTTTTATAAAATTTACAAAATTTTTCGGGAGGTTTTGTACTCGTTCAGAAGATGTGTAATAGCGCCCCCTAGTGTATAACAGTGAAAACACGAAAAGCTGTCTTTGGCGGGGAAGCGTTGTCTTCTAAAATACGAGATAACTCGTCAATGGTGGGAAAAGAGTTAAATTAGAACGCTAAGTCCACACTAGAGGCTTAGTAACCACTAGCTAGTTTGTAACTAAATCTATACATTATTTGGTTGCACCAGTAGGTCGTAAGCACTCCGTAAAGAGCAGAACTTGTTTAAATGCTATGAATTTTAATTTATCCTTCATTCTAACTTCTTTTGCCTCACGTATACTAATGGTAAAAACAAGTTTCCATTAAAAACGATACAGTAATACCGTTAGTCTCTAAGCTATTTTTATATGTAAATAACATTCAGAAACTGTAATTGAAATGAACAAGGATCAATAAATACTGAAAGAAAGAAAAAAACATAAGAAATGCCATTTATTATTTCATCTGACATGCGCAACACGGACCGAAGCGTACAGAGAGGCGCGCTGTAGATGGGTTGTTGAAGAGGAGCTAAAAAAAAAAGAAACAAAGTACGTTTATTCACATACTGTTCTCTCTCTTAATATGTACATAAGTGTAAATGTCAGCAGCATCATATATGGGTAAAAGAAGAGCATATTGATGCAGTTCACTCAGTCTGCTATTTTATTCCAACCGTTACTCCTGACCAGACGCTTCCGTAAATATTTAGTTTATACGTAGAGTTACACTTCAACTACATGTAATGGTGCAACGAAAAAATATTTAGTAGTGCGCAAGTTGTAACTTAGTGCCCATTTACGTCAAAACTAGGCTAAGTTGTAACTTGCGTACAGCTGGTGCAACACACCATCTGAAAACACGCGGTCGTCTTATATTCAGGGTCTAGACTTTGACATGTCAATAATACACCCACAACAATAGGTGGCGCCAAATACGCATAAAACGAGTGTGCCATGAAATACGTAATGTAATGTGTGTTGTAAAGATCGCGAGTAAAAACAAAAGAAAACCTTACAGCTGCATGAGTCGTGAATGTCACGTTAGCCTGATGGGACCAAACTCCCTTTGTGATTTTAAAACGTAAGACAGTACCCAGATTTGAAGACTACAGTAAGATTTAACTTCTACTGTTAATAAGATTTTGGTAGGCTACTATTAGATGGATAGCCTAAATGTCCTAATTCAGATGGGCTACCTGTTTTGTTTTTTTTAATGGTATATCAAAAAGTGTATATTTTTTAAATGTGATTGTTGGTACATTTTACCAGTTTTTACCATACTTTCAAAACTAAAATCAAAATAGGAAAAATATGCAATATGAAAATAATTGAAGACAAAATGTGTTTTACTGAGAAAAAACAAAATTTGGTTTTTAAAAAGCCTTTTTCCAAAAGGTACATCTGGAAAAAGGGGGGTCGTCTTATATTCGGGCCAATACGGTATGTATCATTAATATTTCACTGGGGGTCGTGCCCCAGTAATAAAGGTCCAGCGATGCCTTTGCCCCAAACTCCATTCATTTCATTTCTACTGGCCACAAAATCTCCATTAAAATGACTCTACACCACAAAAAGTACTAATTACTACCATAGTTTGTCTATGTTTTGTAAGGGCATTTTACCGTCATTTTCATGAACACAATAAATGATCATTTACACGTGCTGATCTATAATAGAAAACTTATTTAAATGTATGAATTCAGTGTTAATAAAGGTTTTACAGGAGAACCAGTAAATATGATTACCATAAAACTGGCCAAGTAAAACACTGTTACACACTAACAATTAGCCTAAAGCTGCACATTTGTCATTAAGCAAGCCTACATGAAAAAGTGTTCATTCTTTCTGCGTTGTACAAACTTAAACCTTAATAACGTTACACTATTGACATACTTATATCAAAATAAATGATTAATTCCCCATATACATGAATGGTACAGTATCTCCCTGAGGTAAAGGACTTCCGGCTAAAAGCACGTGTCCAAAGAGGGCTCATGTCATGTGGCATATAACTAGTACATACTAACCACTATTACTCTTCAGCTGTCTGGTTTATTAAAATCTGTGTGTTCAGTTTATGAATTCTCAAATCGTGTTTCAGCCACTTCCACACTACTGCTAGACCGCGGGTTGGCCATGACATGATGCCTCGAAGTGCTCTATAGGTAGGCAGCAAGATTTTTGAGACACAGCCTGCAAATGTGTCATCTAAAAGTTACCATTTCGCCGCACCATATCCATACGTTTATGAAACACAACGTTGAATTCTGAAAGTAAGAGATACTTCACCCTTTGTGTAAAGTAGCTCGGGTGGATGACATCTGACAGTTAATTAGCATTTACTAAAGATTATTACGATGCAGCTGTTAGAAATTCGGTGCATTCAGAAACCTCCGATGATCAAGGACATCGTGATGACGGCTCGAACCTGCAAACTTTCGGTTTGTTTACCACCAGACTGCACTGTTAATGTCAATGTAAAGACTGTGTTTTGCGCTGTGAGCCTCAGAATATGTGAGACGCGGTCGATATGAGCTGCTAGTCACATGCTAACAAGCTACTTTAGCATCGGCTTTAGCGTAAACAGTGCCGTTTTCATCGACAGTCCCCGCCGTTTCTGCACATTTGAGCATTCAGCGTTCGTAAAATGTAGCGACAATGATCGGGGAAGATATAAGAGGGTTCACTTCCTGAGCTGAGCCGCCTCACAAAGCGAACGTGGCGTTCATACTGCTGCAATGTGCTGCTAACCCTCACACAAGCATTTTCTGAAGAACGAGCACAAATTCGTCCATCATTCGCCACCGAACGCATGTGAATAACTTCATGTACGTACCCATCCGTGAATGACCGCGAATCGTTTGATCTGTTTTGGTGTTAAGACTATATTCCGCTACGGAGCCTTCATTTTGTTACGTTTTCTCCCCCATGCTGCATTATAAAAGGGCGTGTGCATGCGTGATTGACGTGACGGAGCGGCCAATCAAATTTGAGCACGGCTCTGACGACACACTTCATTCACAGCTCCAGTGTCCAATCAGAGGACGTAAACCGATTGCCTTCGACCTTTTAACACGGAGCCTTTCAGTTCATGCATTGTTTACTCGCGGAGTATGCGGGCAAAATGCTACCTTATGTGCTGGCAGAGATTTATCAACTGGGGTCCGTGGACACCGAAGGGGTAGCCAGAAAAGAAAAGGCACAAGGTAGATACAAAACATTGACTAATAATGTTGTGTCATGAGTGAAAAACTACAACAGTACCACTAGGGGTCGCAGTGCGCGCTGTGATAGCAGTTTCCCATAGACTTGCATTGTTTCGTGTCATATATATCCTCCTGGGACCCAGGCATAGACTTTTGTCCTCTGTAGAGGACACTGTATTTGAATGCATCTCTCTGAGACGCTACATGCCACAGTTGTACGTCCGGATGTCCTGTACAGAGCACATTCAGGGCTTTTTAGGGATATCTCACATGTTTGGAGGTGTGATCATAAACACCTTCTCCTTTGGACTTTAAAAATGACTTATCAAATTTAGCACTCTTAGGGAAATATGCTAATATTTTGTCATTATCATTTAAACCTGACTGATTTTCAAATTGTTTGTCGTTAAAAAAAAAAAAAAAACATCTCAGAAAAAAAAAAACGGAATATGAAACAGGGCATAATTTTCATACATGTCTTCTGTAGAGGACACCAGGACAAACATCATGTTAATCAGGCATTTTGAGGAAACACAACAAGTCAATAGGGAAAGAAATTATAGATGAGCATCCCTATGAAATTTGAGTTATTCTTATGAAAATGTTGCCAATTTATTACTCCCATTATTACACTTCATTTTTTTCATAATAGTTTGCCCCAAGAATACATTAATATGCAAATTAGATGCAATGTATAGATACATGGTATAGAATGGGAATACTAATTTATGGACATTTTACGCACATATTGCATGAAGTAAAATAGTATATCAAATCATTCTGTTCATATCATATCTTTCATAACATAGTTGAGAATCATCTTTGTACAGTTTGGTTAAAAATAGCCTGAAACCTAAAACTGATTGGTGAATGAAAAAAACAAACAACAAACATTGTTTTTGCCTATACATGCCTTTTCATGTCTGTTTATTTATTTATTTTGAATAACTTAGTCCTGGCGTCCTCTGCAAAGGACATAGAATAAGATATTAATCAAATATATTTTTTCAAAAATGTTTTTTTTTCTCCATTTGTTTCTTGTGCTCCAACCTGTAACCTCCAACATGTAATGACATTTAAAAAAAAATCACAAAATTATTATTTTTTTTTTGTTATGGTTCTCAGGACGATACCCTATGGAAGCCCGTTTCCGCCACTGAATGAAAAATAAAAGAGATAATTGCGACTTTTTATCTCACAATTCTGACTTTTTTTCTCAGAATTGTGTGATATAAACTCGCAATTGCGAGTTAAAAAGTCATAATTGTGAGATATAAACTCGCAATTCTTTGAGAAATAAAGTCAGAATTGCGTGATATAAACTCACAATTCTGACTTTTTTTCTCGCAATTCTGACTTTTTTTCTCAGAATTGTGAGATATAAACTCGCAATTCTGAGAACATATCAGTCGATGATCTTTTACCCCCCCCCACCCTCAAAATTGGACTTTAACTTGCAATTGCGAGTTTATATCTCACAATTCTGAGAAAAAAATTCAGAATTGCGAGAAAAAAAGTCCGAATTGCGAGAAAAAAAGTCAGAATTGTGAGTTTTTATCTCACAATTCTGTGAAAAAAAGTCAGAATTGTGAGATAAAAAGTCGCAATTACCTCTTTTATTTTTTATTCA
>NW_015554247.1:221963-226790 GCF_001515605.1 Sinocyclocheilus anshuiensis | reverse complement strand
TCGACTGATATGTTCTCAGAATTGCGAGTTTATATCTCACAATTCTGAGAAAAAAAGTCAGAATTGCGAGAAAAAAAGTCAGAATTGTGAGTTTTTATCTCACAATTCTGTGAAAAAAAGTCAGAATTGTGAGATAAAAAGTCAGTTTTTTTCAGTGGCGGAAATGGGCTTCCATACTGTCACACCACATTACAGTTTTTGTTTTTTTTAATGCTTACATAGTTTTTGAAACTATGGCTTCGTTTCTCAAAACTCTACACACAAAACCACAAACCACACACACAACTTGCCAAACGTCACACATCTTGCCAAAAGCAAACACTTCTTTTTCAAAACTATTTGAACTCTTCTAAAAATGGTATTTTTGCATAGTAACTCAACACACAAACATAAAACAATTAGCCACATGCACGCCACACTACACACAGATGTGAACAATGTAAAACACCTCTCTTGTGTGCCTTTGGCTTGTTCAGAGTGGAGCACAGGAGTTTGGCATAGCACTCAACACATACATGCATATGCACATATACACTGTATATACAGTATGCATGTACAACTGATGGATTTTACACAATTATGCAACTGAACTGAATACAGAGCTGATTTGAGCTGTATAATGACACTATTGACTTGCTGCTTTACGGCAGAATTTGAAATTGAAACTATTGTGAAGCTGCTGTGAAACAGTCTGTATTGTATAAAGCGCTTTAGAAATAAAGTTGACATTCTGACTTTGCTTGTATGCATATTCAGTGTGTGTGTGTGTGTGTGCGTGTGTGTGTGTGTGTGTGTATATATACACACACATAATATATAATCAAGATATACATACACACACACACTGTAAACAGAAATGCAAGGGGTAAAAATAATTTCTCAAAACACTGAGGTTTGATTTCTAAGTGAACAAATTCTGTATGTTTTCACACATGATGACTGGCTGTAGGTCATCAGTAAAGGAGTGTGGCATTTAGATGGCAGTTTCCCAAATGAAACAAAAGAGCTGTTAGTTTTGAATGATGTGTGTAATGTAGAGAACTGAGCTTAGAGTTTTGCAAAAATGTTGTTTCACAATAGCAAACTGAGTTTAAAGCATGTAGCCTATAATGCGCTTGTAGTTCTGCAGACTGAGCGCGCCTCAAGTACCACTTTTAGTGTCTAGGCAATTCTAAAAAACTGTAATAACTGATATGTTTGATATGTTATATATGTTCTTATTCAGTGATAAGTGAGAACATTATAGGCTACAAGATCATATAAATGATGATAAATATTTATGATTATGCCAGTAAAACAATCACTGTTCTTTAAATGAAACACTATGAAAACATACAACTTAATAATAATAAGTTAATTTTCGTCTTGTACAATGACAATATATTTATAATATGTGACCCTGGAGCACAAAAGCAGTCTTAAGTCGCTGGGGTATATTTGTAGCAATAGCCAAAAATACATTGTATGGGTCAAAATTATTGATTTTTCTTTTATGCCAAAAATCATTAGGATATTAAGTAAAGATCATGTTGCATGAAGATATTTTGTACATTTCCTACTGTAAATATATTAAAACTTAATTTTTGATTAGTAATATGCATTGCTAAGAACTTCATTTGGACAACTTTAAAGACAATTTTCTCAATATTTTGATTTTTTTGCACTCTCAGATTCCAGATTTTCAAATAGTTGTATCTCGGCCAAATATTGTCCTATCCTATCAAACCACACATCAATGGAAAGATTATTTATTCAGCTTTCAGATGATGTATAACGCTCAATTTCGAAAAATTGACACTTAAGACTGGTTTTGTGGTCCAGGGTCACAAATAATTTTTGCACACATGTTCTTATAATGTCATAAATATATAGTTGACTTTATATTTTAAGAGGGTCATTCACAAGGGCACCATCATTTGAGGGGGTACATGAGCTGCATATATTAATGACCAGATACTGAAAAATATTAATTGTTCAGTGGACATTTCTGCTCCTTTATTCATGAACATCATAACAGTCAATGGGTATCAATAAGTTTTAAAAGGCATGCAAAGGCTATCTCTCAACAAGTCTTCCCAAGTGGTTCCAGCACTGGAAATCTCACACTACTTCAAAAAAGGATGAAACGCAAGCGAAAGAAATGTACAAAAATATCATGGGGGGGAAAAAAACTCTAAAACATTTCAAAGCCTTGCTAGATATAATTCTTAATAAATGTAGTTTGCTATGAAGAATGCAGAGTCATAAAATAAAAGCAAACCAATTTAACCACTTTAAACCAACAACAACACTGCACATACAACTGCATATATTTCTGGACACATTCAAAGCAGAATAATTTTGATATAAATTAGAAAATCCTGTATATATTACAAAATACATAAATTATTGCCAGATCTATGTATGTTGCTATATGCACAGTACAGTATAGAATTTACATCTCACTTATGATTTACATTCCTTAGACACCCATGAACTCAATTCACTTTCTGATGTACACTACCACGCAAAGATCTGGACACACCTACTAATTCTGATTATACCAGTTCTTTAGTATTACTATTTTCTCCATTTTAGAATAATAGTTAAGTCAAAACTATGAAATAATACAAAGTATGGGAATTATGTAGTGACAAAAAACAATGTTCTATATATATATATATATGTGTGTGCATGTGTGTGTGTGTGTGTGTGTGGGTGGGTGTAACATTTATTTAAATTTAAGCAGAGAAACACAAATTTAGTCAAGCGTGTCCAAAATTTTGATTGGTAGTTTATCTCAAATTATAAAAGATCATTTTTTTTCTTTATGATGGCAATTTCTCCAGAAATTTGACATAAACTAGCTTGTCTGCAAAGCCTTCTAATCATCTGTCCCATGTATCTTTATGGCACAATTACTTCAGTCTTTCTGCTTTACACTGTAAGAATAAAATTGACAGCATAAAAGATGAAAAACTCTTTGCTCAAGCTGTGCTTGAGGAACTGAAAAACAATGTTGTAACCAATTTCCTCTTTATTGGAGAGCAAAAATCTAGCAAAAAAACACTTGGGTTCTCAAAGTGCTTAAGAGAAACTTTTCTGCCTGTCATTTCAACACTAGAGGTAAGATTCAATTCATATATTAACATGCAACCAAATGTATGCATTCTGTCATGCCTTGGAAAATATCACACATACATTTCTGCACCACAATTCACCCTAAAATCAAAAGGAAAATATAGAACATTATATTTTGCATTATATTTCCAGCATATATTCCCCATCCCATCGTAGCATGTCTGAATGTTTACACTTTATTAGTTTGTTTGTAATTCTCATTCTCTATGATCTAAATACTGCAATACAATAATGAGAATATATATTTGTAATACCATAATGAAAACTGGACGACTGGCATTTTTATTATCTTTTAAACTTTATTTTCTCGATGCAAAATATGATTCATTATTTTTTTTTAATTCATTCATTCATACAAAAATATTACCATATTATATATTTTTTCTTTTGAATTTGCGTTGACACTATAATGGCCCAAACATGTTCTTGACAGGTTTCATGAGCTCTAGAATGCATTTGCAGAATTAAGGTGTGAGTTTAAGGTCAGGTAAGCTGTGTTGTGGGGGATTTTCTGAATGAGAGATCGAGCTGAGGACTTGTTTATGGGTCCTCAATGTCCATGAACTCTCTTTTAGGTGGGGTAGATCCACGGTACCAGGCACAGCTGCTGTCACTCCTCTTAATGCAGGTGTAGTGCTGAGCCTGTGTACCCTGAACTGTTCCCTCCAGCACCCAGTCAGTCCAAAGACACTCTGTGGGGTTGTTAATGGAACAGGGAATCGTAGGACACTGGATGACCTGCACAAAGACAAGAGAAGAGCTGTGAGAACGTGAAGACAGAAGAGCGATGGATGGATGGATGGATAGATAGATAGCAATACCTTGCAATCACATCCCATCTGGTAGCGCTGACCCAAGCTCTTTTTCTGTGTCAGACTCAGAGACTCCCAAGATTCAATGTAGTCGCAAAGATTTATACGCAATGTGCCATTTGAATCCATATTACCTGTGCAGATTAAAGAGATGGTGTTGGTATAAAGGTGCCACTGAAGTTTCTACAGTTTACAGAAGCAAATGCTGTTTCTCGAACACTATTTTTCACAACATGTTAATTGACTCTTACCAGTAATCAGGTATTCCTTTTGGCCACTGCTCTCGAGATTGACCCCGCACAAAGCTGATGAGGGGCCCGTGAAGATGGCATCAATATCTCCGTCAGGACCCTTAAACATCTAGTGAAAGAAGATTGCATGAAGAAGTCAAGAAACTGTCATGGCTTTCTCGTTTGGTTTAATATTGTAAACATTCTGTTTTCGTGTATCAGAATTACAGTCAATGAAAGATTACGATTTGAAAGAACAGTTAACGTCTTTGTGGCGCTAATAATTACAAATTATATTTGGTATGCCGTCTTTGTTTTTCAGTATTTTGCAAAGAAAATAATAAGGTAAATTTATAATATAAAGATATTACATACGTATGAAGAATTTATGTAGCTATTTTTTTATGTAGCATTCTGATAACATTAGCAACAAAGTCGATCATAGATTCATTTTTGGCAAGCTAGGCTTATTAGAAAAACGTGCCTGTGGCAAAATGCAAAATGCTATTTTAGCTTGCTTCTACAAGTCTTTGAGGTCTTTATTTGTGACTCGTGTCCATACCTAAGCGTTTCGCATCTTATGGCACTTTTCCACTGCATGGTACGGCACGGTACGGTTTGGTACGGTTCACTTTTGGGGGGTTTTCCACTGGGTACAGTACCTG
>NW_015554247.1:215495-221847 GCF_001515605.1 Sinocyclocheilus anshuiensis | reverse complement strand
TTGGCCGGAGAGAATCGTCACTACCTGCGTCACTGAACTTGCGACACGAGACACAACAGACCCGCTAGATTTATATCGGCACAGCCAGCGAAGGATCGAACGCAACTGTTGAACGAGCGCACCAAAAATGGCTGTTTTGTTGTCTGTTGAGGAAGTACAGCCGGTCCTCTCGTTGATAGCAGAGGAGCGGATCCAGCGAGAGCTTGATGGGGCGACGCGGAATGAAAACGTTTTTCAGGAGTCGCGGCAGTAGAGGCGGCGCAACTATAAGGACATGTGAATAATCCCACCCGCTCTAAAGCGGTACTAAACTGCAGTGGAAACGCAAACCAAGCCGAGCCGTGCCATGCCGTACTGAGCCATACTGAGCCGTGCCGTACCACGCAGTGGAAAAGCGCCATTAAATGCAATGCTGTACCGGGTGAGCTTTTGAGCAAGTTTACTTTGTCAGAGAAGCCATACATATGCAGCTGGTTATGTGATGTAAAGGTCAAAATGTATTCGTTTACAATTCATGCACTGTGGTAAAAGTCTTTTGAGGACATACCCTTGTATTATGTAAGGAACTGTGCAAATAATAAGTCTTTATTAATCAATAATCTGCACGTGTAATCATAATTTGTTTGAATACGATTGAAAGTTGTTGGTGTTTTACTGCCACTAGTGTTCATTTGAGCTGGAAACTGCATTGAATTATATGTACAGGTACGTTTTTGGAGTTTTGGACAAATGTTTTTCTAATGAGGCTATGTCGCAGTAACAGTATGCATGTCATAATCATGGTAATTCCATAATAACATAGCAGTAGTTTTGTGGTTGGCTTCAGGAAAATAAAATCAGTGTAGGATTGAAAATGGTGGATAGGATTCTCCACTAACCTTTATCTGTTTGATGTCATATCGGATCATTTTGATTGGATAGCCATAGACATCATTACCAGTGACCACCTCCTTCTGTCCAACCACTTTGGCTCTGATGACTGGAAAGGCATAGAACAGAAAAAGCCATTAAAATACCATTTTACCATTTAAAAACCATTTAACCTGAAATGTCTCTTGCACATTTTACCCCACTGTAAATGGGTGTTATCCTTCATGTATAGAGTAAGATATCTTATCTAGCTGCTGTTATTCTGCTCTGTACTACAGGTGCTGGGTGTTGTACGTATGGAGACACATGAGTATTTGATTAGCGTAGGGCAGTGCAAGGAATGTGCTCCCAGCCTCATATTCAGGAAGCCAGTCAGCATTCTGACTCTAGCAGGCAGTTTGCCCCCCGCTCGCCCTGCCGCTTTAATCTCCACCCTCACACTGCCTGTTCCCCATAGAGCTGCTGACATACAAATACCAAATGCTCAGTCCAAATTAATCTCCATTAATAAAGCAATTCAGTCAGTAGGATCACATGCTTTGAACAAAATAGAGATTGAAAGACTAGATCTTTCCATGAGCGCTGCTAAGGTGGTCGCTAGAGCATGGCTGGGTGGTTCCCATGGTGTTCTGCGCCTTGCTAAGGCATTGATATGCATTAGAAAGGTCGTTAGCATGCTGCTATGCAGTTGCGTGGATGTAAGGAGAGGTTTTAGAGCAGTGCTATGTGGTTTCTACAGTGTTGGGGTAACGCATTACAAGTAACTTGAGTTACGTAATCAGATTACTTTTTTTAAAGTAACTAGTAAAATAACATTACTTTTAAATTCACAACAAAATGTCTGCTTTTTTACTTTTTCAAATAAATAACACAAGTTAGTTTGTTTTCCATTTATTGATTGAGACCTCTCTTGTTTCCATGTTGAGAGAAATCGGGAGTAATTGCAGAGGCGTTTTGTGCGCTTGTGTAAGCATGATAGTTATTGTAGTCCTATTCTAAATGTCAACATGCATTTACTCATCTCGCTTGCACAAAAACAGATTCAGTATTCCTAGAATTGCATAAAAACGGTGAAATGCAAACTCAGAATGTGACGTAAAACTGTTTTCAACATGGATAATAATAATAATAAATGTTTCTTGAGCAGCAAATCAGCATATTATAATGACTTCTGAAGGAAAATCTGACACTAAAGACTGGAGTAACGGGTGCAAAAAAAATTAATAACAAAAATAAATTACATTTTTAAATATTTTCAAATAGAAAACTCCCAAATAAACTCAGATAAATGCAGACTTGGTGAGGATGAGAGAATAAGTTTAAAAATCTTACCGACCCTAAAGTGTTAAGCTGTAGTGTATAGGAATAAGAGAGATAAAATATCCCTATCATAGACTGTAAAAAAAGATGGACGACGCGTCTCCTATTCCTTCCACTATAGAAAAGTGAAGCCAAAGCATCTCGGTATGGCCGCTGCCATCTTGAGTAAATGACGTCATTTGGAGCCCGAGTCTGCGCAGCAGAGATTAGTTTGGAGCCAGAGTCTGCGCAGCAGAGATTAGTTTGGAGCCAGAGTCTGCGCAGTAGAGATTTGTTTGGAGCCAGAGTCTGCGCAGTAGTGTCGTGAGGTGGAGCCGCGGTATCAAACTCCCAGCCAAACTCCCGCAAACCCAATCAACCATAACAAATTTTATAGCATCAAATTACTAGCAAAAATCAAACTTATCACAAAAACGAACAATTGAAAATATATCAGCGTGTTAACAACTACCTTAAATGAACCAAAACCATCTTTCGGAAAATTGTATTGGAAGCGTAATTTATTTTTTAATTTTGACTCAAGTCCCATTCGTTTACATGGAGAGGGCGGGGTTTATAACCTGTACTGCAGCCAGTCACCAGGGGGCGATCAAAGAGCCCGCAGCTTCACTTTTCAGGATGTGTGAGGCATACCCGATCCCTATAAAACACTTCCCCTCATGTGGGCGGGGTTTATAACCTGTACTGCAGCCAGTCACCAGGGGGCGATCAAAGAGCCCGCAGCTTCACTTTTCAGGATGTGTGAGGCATACCCGATCCCTATAAAACACTTCCCCTCATGTATCTGAGTTTTCAGAGAGCCCATACATACCGTCCGCATATTCAGGCCCAAACACAGAGCGTCTTTTCAATTGGCCACACACTCAGAATGCCAAATACACCCACAGGATCCCAGTCTCAAGTCAGGCATGCCTCTCTCATCAGTAACTACACACACAGGGTTTATGCTGGTTTAATCACAGCCTCCCTTTTCCACACATTCATTTCACACCGAGGCGGAAGATACACACACAGTGCGGGTGCTGTTTTCAGCTCCAGGTATGTGAGGGGAAACCGGAGCCCTCCACATCATTCATTTACGGGTTCTGTAGGTCCCGTGGGACACATGTAAAGGGGAATCTACAGGTCAGGCTGGACACACAGCTCTAAACATCTACTGGGGGAAGAGTTAAAACAACATAATGAACAACTGACAACTTCTTTCTGAGAGTTATTGTGTGTAGGTGTCATTATATGTTCGACACTGTTATTAACCTGAACTGAATCAACACTGAACGGACTTGAGCTGAATAATGACACCATTGTCTTCAGCAGAGCTGCTTTACAGCTGAACCGAACCTGTATGAATTAACTTTACAACATTGACACTGTTATTGAAACTAAATTGAATCAACACCGAGCGGAATAATGACACTATTGTCTTCTATATGGCCCCATATGGCATGGGGCCTAATGGTTAGAGAATCGGACTCGTAACCCAAAGGTTGTGGGTTCGAGTCTCGTACCGGCAGGGATTGTAGGTGGGGGGAGTGAATGTACAGCGCTCTCTCCCACCTTCAATACCATGACTGAGGTGCCCTTGAGCAAGGCACCGAACCCCCAACTGCTCCCCGGGCGCCACAGCATAAATGGCTGCCCACTGCTCCGGGTGTGTGTTCACGGTGTGTGTGTTCACTGCTGTGTGTGTGCACTTTGGATGGGTTAAACGCAGAGCACTAATTCCAAGTATGGGTCACCATTATATTGTTTAAATAAATATGACTTGACTTGACTAAGAGTATAAGATTGGCAATTCCTGTGGTGCGCAGCAGATGTTGTTTTCAGCAAGTCACTCAACACATAGGTGGGTGTGTGGTAATTCGGGTACATCATGATTGTGCCTGACTCCAGTAACCCAAGTCTCAACATCCCAAGTCATGTAATGGCCATCTAACTAACGTCAAAGGCAAACCACAACATGTTGCTAGCATGTGGCAATACTTTCTCAGTTTTTTGAAATTGTAATCAGCCTGTTGAAAAAGGTCTTAATCAGAGGGCCACAAACAATGGAAAATGCATAGGTCATGTAATGGCTGGGTACTGAAGGGACACTGAAGGTCAAAGCATCACAGCCAGATCAGAGGCAGGTTACACACAGTGATGCAATAAAGCTAAAATTAGGCCTACGATTCTCTCCCATCACTTCAACATTATTAGATTTCCAAGTATATACTGCACAATAGTGGTACATACTTGCACAGCTATGAGTGGACAAGACTGCTTTATGTTATTTACATGCTAGAGTGATGAATATAAATGGAATAATGCAAATAGAAAGATTATGTGTGAGTGTTAAGAATTAGCAGAACTTGTTATTATTAATAGGTGTACTGTATGTCATACAGACAATGGTGAAGGCTAGTTTTTGTGGTAATTTATTGCTGCCAAGTGCATCACACCTTGATATTGTTACGTGAACAGGTGTGTGTTAAATTGCTTTATAATGACTTATGATGTGACTCATCCATTCAGAGTTTAAGCACAGAACCGCCTTTAAAAAAAAAAACAATTATGTTAGTTTTTGAGTCTTTTGTTTTTAACTCCGCTATTATGTAATGTAAGATTTTTATGACTAAGCTTACCCTTTAGATTTTGCCCATGAAGCTCCAAAGAATGAGATTTAAAGTACTTTTCATTTCTATGGTATATAATTCATTGGATTATCTAGAAACATTAACACAATATTTTATATAGTTAATTAACAACATGTGCCATAGGTTTAAGGTTTGGTTTAGGGTTAGTTGCTTGGAATTATGGATAATTTACTGTTACTGCTATATTAAATGTTACGAGTCACAAGGACTCTGTAAAATAGTGTTAGAGTGATAAATTACACACACAAAAAAACTACCAAGACAGCTAAAATGCTGGACCCTGTTGTGCCCTTTTGAGAGCTGTATTATATTAATATCAGCATAGCACATAAACACTTTTAATATTCTGACCCCAGAGCCTATCTGTGGTTCTGTCCACTACTATGAATGAAATCTTACATAAATAGGAAAATTGCTGGTTTCCTTTAGCATTTGGAATTAAATACTATTGAATGCAGTCCAAATATCTACGAAATCATCACTTAAAAGTTTACCATATTTTTAGAATAAAAGAAGCTGTCAGGTGCTGTCTGTCATATTATGAACCTGCTGGAATACGCACACGACATTGTATTAATATAATACAGACATGGTTATGAATATGAACTAGTTAAAAGCATGGAGTCTTACCGACATCCGCATTGCAATACGCCTGCTGAGGATGTTCAGGAGAGCAGCTGCAGGCTTCGGCAAACTCAGCGGCTCCGCAGAGCACTAGCAGCAGCAGAGGAACACAGCGCGAGCGGCTCATCTTCTTCAGTGGCGCGCGGAACGGGCTCTTCACGAGGAAATGCGGACAGAAACAAACGCGTGGATCTCCAAAATCAAGTTGCTTCCAAAGACAAGGTGCCCCTGAAACGCTGACTTCAGAAACCTGACGAGAGAGAAAGCGCCGACCTGATGAGAGCGGTGTAATGTCAGGACAGTATGCGCTCTGGCTGATCGGCCCTGCTTTTTATTCGCGTCTGAACTCCGCCCATTTGTAGTCTGCGTATGACTTAGTCATCGTGCCCTCATTGTTTAGGTCATTTAGTGATATTTTGTCAATTAGAACGTTAGCAGATTGAAATATGAGTAATATTGTGAATTAATGACAGTATTGCAGAAACAGAATTGGGTAATGCTGAGCCTCTGACGTTTGGTGCGCCTTGACCTCTCAATGACCAGTGATTTCCCTGTTATATAGGAATGGGCAGTATTTCAGATACATGTATTTAAAATATGTATTTGAAATACAAAATACTTTTATTTTAAAGGCTTTGAAAAAAAATCTAATGTAATTTGCATTTAAGTCTCTGTATGTATATATATATAGGATAAATAGTGTTGGGAAGGTTACTTTAGGAATGTGATAGGTTACAGATTACAAGTTACCCTATTTAAAATGGAATATGTAGTGTAACTATTTCCATTACTTTATTAATGTAACTGATTACATTTGATTACTTTTCTAAAGTTAAATTTCAGATTTTTTTTTCTGATTTTTTTTCTCTAAACTGTTAATCATTTACAAACATTTAAAGCAGGTA
>NW_015554247.1:188898-215373 GCF_001515605.1 Sinocyclocheilus anshuiensis | reverse complement strand
CTTGAATATAAGATTATAATCATTTAATTTTAAAGCACAGCCACCACAAAATCAGACTTAAGCACCTCTTCTTGGAGACCGTATTAATCATTACAAGATATAATTTAATAGCTATGATACTGTTGTTGAAATCAAATATTTGCATATGACAGGAAACACTGGCATCTTACAATGCCTTGGGCGAAAAAAAAACAGTTAATTTAATAAATAAAGCATATACACAAACCCAAATAGGAAATAAAACAGTTCTCAAAGAAACATGTGTCCTGTGTGTTTTAGAGCAGGCAATGCAATTTTGGAAGGAAATCAATAAAAACTCTATGTGTTTGAATATATTCAGATGTAACCCTCCTTTATAATCATTAACATTTTCATAACTGTAATTTAATTACACATTTTTTCTCAGTAACTGTAACAGAAAATTTAAGGGGGTCTGAATACTTTCCGTACCCACTGTATATATATATATATATATATATATATATATATGCGCACTCATGATTGACGTTGGCACGTGAGGTCACACAAGTTCACACAAGATCATGGCGCAAAAGAGAATTGCGCAATTTGTGTCCATCCATCAGAATTTCCCAGACTGTCAGTAATAGGGTCAACCTTAGTTACAGTTGCTAACTGTCTCATAGTTATATTATGTAATGTCTTTCATTTAATATAGTGTGACGTGAGAAGAAATGTGCTCCGTTTTTTTGTCACGTCTTGCTGATTTCTTATTCTGTTGCTTTCGATTTATGATTAATTTACTATCTTTAAGATGTGGTTTGGTGCCCTTTAAAGATGCTGACTGATATTTCCCATGTTTGAAATGTTAAGTTTGAATTCTTGGGGAAGAAAAAAAATGTCCTTCAATGTATAAGGATAATGTGTGTCAGTGTAATGTGATTTAATGAGAGGAATCATTTGGGCATAGGACAACAGAATGCAGTCTGTCAGGACTGTTTTATTATTTCTCTATGTAAAGAGAAATAAGGAAATCGGAACAGCTGGAACATAATGAAGGAAGTCCGTCTTGCAAGATTCTCTGTTGAAATCACAGGCATTAGCCTCAGACCCAGGGAAACACTTCTGCATCTTCTGGTCACTATTCAAACCTCCTCCCACTCTTTCCTTTCTCTCTCTGGTGACTTT
The DNA here is from genome assembly GCF_001515605.1 of Sinocyclocheilus anshuiensis. Lineage (NCBI taxonomy): Eukaryota > Metazoa > Chordata > Actinopteri > Cypriniformes > Cyprinidae > Sinocyclocheilus > Sinocyclocheilus anshuiensis. The sequence goes on along the minus strand of NW_015554247.1, from coordinate 214,227 downwards.
CTTCTATGATACATGCCTTAGCAGTCACCACGAATATAGGGTAAATATTGTGTTTTCAGACACATTACGAAATCAGACATCACTGCATGCTTTACATTTAGATAGGGAGACCCTCTTAGTCCTAATGTGAGCTTTAGGCCATTTTTATGCAAGAATTGGAATGAAGGGGAATTTTCAAAGTGTAATTCTGTTTCAATTTCCCTTAAATCTAATTAAAAACAAAATGTGAGTGAAACAATCCCTTGCCTCATAGTGTGTTATTGTGGTTCACCCTTCATTTATTAGTTTGAGAAGCCATGGTGTCATTGTTTTAAACTCTTTCATGACTTGTACGTCATAACAAATGTCTGGGTTCCAGTGAACAGAACTGTAGTTGTTATGATTTGGTGACTGCTCATTTACACTGTAGTGTGACAAAATGGTCATTGCTCATTGTCTAAGTGGATATTTTGGCTGGACTACCAGATTTACACCCATGCGCTTTATATAAACTACAAAATGCTAAATTCACCTCCACAATGCTAGGGTGTTGTGGTTTGTTTCCAGGATAGTAGGGAATTACTAGGTGGTTGCCCACTAGCAAGTCTCATTATATTTGGTCTCTTGATATAAATAATATGATATAACTGTAAGTCTATGGGATGTTTTCACCTGTGTTATCATCTACCATCATCCATTCAATTTGAGGTAAACTAAAAAAAGTGAAAAGTGCAAAAATCTTGGTCTTTGCTAGCTTCACTGCTTAGATATTTTAGTACACAACAGAAAATATAATGCATGCTTCAAAATAACAATAAACATTAAAGCAACTGTATGTTGTTTTGTTTATTTTTGCAATTTTGGAGCCCCCTACAGTCAAGCAAGTGTAATTTACTGTCGTATATAGTAACTAAAGTGGATAGCTGTACCAGAGATGATCTTTTTATTGGGCAACAATACCAAGGTCTGAAACGGCCAACTTAGATCACATTTGCCTTCATAACCAATTAGCTTTAAGATCGCTGAATTTCAGTTGTGCAACAGTCATTCACTGTTTTCGGAGACCATAGAAATGAAGGAGAAGTGCCGTAAACTGAATCCAACCTGTCGCAAAATTGTCCAAGACCTTTTTCATAAAACAGCATTTTTTTTCTGTGTAAACTCTAAAAATAGATCAATCCACAAGGAATGTTTAATGGAAAACTTGTTGAAGATTACATGTTCTTGAAAGCATGTTGTTGAAAACATGTTGTTCACTAACTGATAAACTGGCAAAGTTCATGTGTTTGGTCTTGATGGAAATGATCTTCTAAGCTGCTGCGGCGGCAGAGCAAGTACCGAGACTTGCTACTGCCAATGCATCCACAACATGCTGCTGTGAGCATGTAGGAAATACTGCTGCTGCACATATAACATATGAAATAACCCCTATATATAACATACACGACATTACCCCATAGCAGATCTATACAGGTGGAGCTGGGGATGTGGAGGGTTTCTGAAGTATTTGAATGTTGAGCAGCAAGCTCATTGGCTGCTGATGTGAAAAGAAACCAATCAGCTGCAGCATGTGAATGATGTGATTATATCAGATTATATCATGTGATTATAACCCTGCGCCATCTACAGTTTCATGACAGAACTTTGTATTTTATTCAGCGTAGTGAAGCCTCTCCTCATTGCCATCCATAAAGCGTCTTTCCACTGGTTTCCTTTTGTGTGTACCACAGCTTTATGCTTTTTTGCTAACCTTTACGGCCTTTGAGGCTTGCCTTAAAGTGGCTTTGGCTGTACACATCCGCCCTTTTCGTGGAATTTCGCACCCGCTCACAAAACTTAGGGTGCATCTCAATTACCTCCCTAGATTAGTAGTCAGGGCACTGATCAGGGAGTCATCCATTTTAAGGGAAGTGCAGCAACTTTCACTCCCTGAAAAATCCCACAATGCACCGCATAAACTAGGGAGCTGTAATGATGGAGTCATGGAAACACAAGGCAGAGGATTTCACTTGCAGTGGGAATAATTACGAGCATAAACCAGAAACACGGAACAGAAGCTTACACCAGGAAAACATACACCAGGAACACAGGAACAAAGACTGACAATGAACAAGGCAAACACAGGGGTATATACAAGGGCTAACAAGGTTAACAAGATTTGGAACCAATGAATCAACATGACAACAAACAAGGTAGAACAGGAAACAGGAACTAAACACAGGAAGTGAAGACAGAAACACTGGGGCAGAAAAACACTTCAACATAAAAAGTCCTTGAACACAAGACAGAGGAACACAGACTGGGATCATGACAGGAGCATTGATACTCACTATGCTCCTTTACCGGAAATTGCATCACATTTCTGAAGCATGAAACACAAAATGCACAAGCCAGCTAAATGTAATGACATGGAATAGAAGATTTGAAAAGGCAACCCTTTTTTAGTATATTTCAGCACGAACACACATCGCTAGCCAGGTAGTGAACACATAACATTTGTAATTAATATTCGTCTGAAATGTTGTATGTAACAGAGTGATGTGTTTAAAGAGCTTAAAAAATAATATAAAAAAGACATAGGTCCTGCCTGTTGTTGATTAATACCAGCAGTGACATTCTACAATGTTGTCCGTTGACGTTATAGTCATATCGCCGGAATGTCACAAAGACAAAACATATATTTTATTGACCTACATTAACCTCTTAAGACCCAGCAAAACTTTTTAGGAATTTTGTTTATTTTTTTCATGTCATTACATTGTTTAGAGCATAAAAAAATGTAAACAAACATTTTTTTAATGATATTTCATTGATAAGTTATGCTACGTCCTTGGTAGAGGACATCGGGACTCAATTTCTTTAAAAAATAAAATAAAAAGACATGAATAAACATGCATAGGCAAAAACAATTAATTTTTTTGTAAATCACCAATACATTTTTAGTTTTCAGGATTTTTTTTTTACCAAACTTTGTATAAAGATAATTCTCAACTATGTTATAACAGAATTATTTGATATACCATTTTTCTTCATGCAAAATGTGTGTAAAATGGCCATAAACAGGTTTTCTCATTATATATAATGTATCTATAAACTAAATCTAATTAGCATATTAATGTGTTTTTGGGACAACATGTAATGAAAAAAGAAGTGTAATAATGGGAGTAATAATTGACAAGATTTTCATTATTTATTAAATATAATAAATATTTTCAATATTTCATAGGAGTATTGAAATATATTTTCTTTCCCTATTCATTTGTTGTGTCTCCCAAAATGCGTAATAAAATTTTAGTCCCGGTGTCCTCATATGAGGACATGTATGAAATAAACGTCCTGTTTCGTAACAGAAAGTCATATTTTAATTTGAAACCCCATAACATTTTCCTGAGATGCTGATTTATGACACACAGTTTAAAAATTAGTCAGATTTAAATGATAATTACAAAATATTATCATATTTCCATAAGAGTGTCACTAAATTAATATCAGACATTTTTGAAGACCAAGGAGAGGGATTGGTCATGGTGAAACATCCAATATTTAAATATTATAGCTAATATGGTGAAATTACATTGTAAAATGGCACAAAAATACATTAAGTAACATTTTGGCTTATGTCTAAAGAAAATATATTAAGTATGGTATGTTTTTCATTATAAATATCCATTTAACTTGAATGTTTTTTTTTTCTTTAGGAAAATAAATGTTGTTGATTAATATTAAACAAAACCTGAACCAAATCAGTAATATAATTTTAGAAAAAATAATACATTTTGTTATGGGTTTTTTAAGTTTCTTTTTTTTTTCAGTGTATCATTCATGTGCGTAGCACAAAAGTGGGACTAGTTACACTCCAAAGTTAATATAGGGTTACGGGTTTGTTCACATCCTCAATCCTAAGCATGAGCAATAGTAATAATGATAGTGCACTTGGTTTTATAAAATACCTCTAACAATAGTCTCCACATGTCATGTTGGAATAAACACCACAAACCTACGTAAACCACTGTACTGAGGCCAATACAGGTTTCTAAAGACACCCATAGACAAAGCTTTTAGGGTTAAATGCGTATAGACTGTGGCATGTGGGGGTGTAAAGCATAATAGGTTCAAGCTGACCACTTATCCTTCCACTGAAGCTGCCCACATCTGGTTTGCTTCCCACATAGACTACAAAAGGGCTTACTGGTGACATCAAGCCAGAGCTCAAGTCATGCCGGCTGCTCATATAAATAGTGTAGATACACTCTGAGGTATGTATGCAAGGGAGAGTATCCGATATGACTCACAGGAAAGAAAATCAGTGAAAGGGCTCTACAGCCATTAGGAGAGTAATGAGTAATGTGTATAGTATGAGCAGGTTTACTGTATGTGTCATGAGCAACATGCCTTAAATCACTGTTTGCCTCAGTCCCTCTGCTCTCTGTGATCTCCATCAGAATTTTCCACTACTTCTTAATCCTTTCTGTCTTAAACGTGAAATTTTGTACAATATATTTCTCTTTTTTTTTTTTCTCCAAATCATGTACTTTGAGGGGTCCTGCTCCAGCTAAGCAACTGGCATTTAGGTCTAAATAGTGCCCATTGAGATTTTAACTTAGGTGGTATTTACTAAAAACTGAATACTTTTAATTTTTTTTTTTTTTAAAGCATTCATTTACACAAAACAGCATTTTGGGAGCCTTAAAATGCAAACTTTTGAAAACGGGGTTTAAAGTGCAAGTTTTTGAAAAAACTAAATTTTATTGTCTGTGTAAACCACAAAAATACAAATTTGTGAAAACTGTGACATCATGCACATCTGTATTATATGTTCCTGTAGTGTTTCTTTACAAAGTGACATCGCCAGCTACTGGACTGCCATGCATAATAAGGCGTTTTTAGTTGTTTTCACCTATCCTTGTGAACGTGGATTGTTTTGACAACATTGTTGTCTCTACGCAAAAAGAAAAGAAAAAAAAACACAAAGGGAAAACTTTTCCATTTTTTTTTAACACATTAGCATGTTTGCAGCTCTTTGATGTCAGGTGATTGTCACATAACATGTAGGTAAACAAATACAATATTAAAGGGGTCATATGATGTTGCTAAAAAGAACATTATTTTGTGTATTTGGTGTAATGAAATGTGTTTATGCGGTTTAAGGTTAAAAAACCACATTATTTTCCACATACTGTACATTACTGTTCTCCTCTATGCCCCGCCTTTCTGAAACACGTCGATTTTTCCAAAGCTCATCGTTCTGAAAAGCGAGGTGTGCTCTGATTGGCCAGCTATCCAGTGCGTTGTGATTGGCCGAATACCTCAAGCGTGTGATGGAAATGTTACGCCCCTACCATACTGTGATGCCCTGTCCGGCCGAAGCGATGATTCAAAAACATTAAAACCCATTATAAACGAGGCATTTGTTGCATCCAGTGGGGACATAATTACAGATTATAATGATTTATACTGTTATTTTACGCGTTGCATCGTGCCACGTAAACATAAAACCATGTCTGCATTTGTGATCGGAGAAATGACAAACAACAAGCGCTACTCTACACTACTCAAAATTCATGTTTGAATCGTCAGTGGCAAATTTTTTAATATAAAAATACGTACTTACAGTCTGTGAGTCAGAACAGTAACCACTGATTTGTAGTCGTGTCCTCTTTTGGAAGACCAAACAAAGTAGTTTCGCTTTCACAACGAATCACACAGTGCCTTCACGACATGGCGGCAACAACAATACTACAGCGAGAATAAAAGTTACGCCTTCTTTCTTTGCGTGAACATTTGGGCGGCGTTATGCAAATCTTCCCACATCGTGACGTAGACATGTGGGGGTGTGTTAGAACGAGGCGTTTTAGGTAGGAGTGGCTGACTCATAACTTTTATAAAGAATATCTCTTTGGATTTGAGACTTTAGTCTTTGCAACTTTACAGATCTTCTTTATGCACCAAGAGCTTGTAACACTCCAAAGAGAAAGGAAAAATTGAAATCGCATCATATGACCCCTTTAATCTTTTTAGTCAAGTGTTTTATTTTGTTTGTTTTTATTTTTATTTAATTTTATTAGTTACGTCATTCAAATCAATCGTATCACTTCAGAAGACTTGGATTAATCCACTGGAGTTGTTTAGATTACTTTTATGCTACCTTTATGTCCTTTTTGAATTTATGGACCCTATTGACTTTCACTGTATGAACAAAAACGGATGCAAAACAGCTCAAATATCTTCTTTTGTGCTCTTCACAAGAAAGTCATATGAGTTCGGAATGACATGAGAGTAAATAAATGATGGCAGAATTAAAATCTTTGGTTGAACTTCTCCTTTAATCTAGACAATGGGATGAAGAAACTAACGTTTTGACGTATTTCACATTTCTTGGTTATTACATAGTTCCCATTCTTGTGTTATTTCAAAGATTTTACTTTTTATTCTAAAATGTGGGAAATGGTGTTAATGAGTAGGTGTTTCTTTTGACTAGTGATATAAAGGAATACCACAAGGATGATACATTGTGTACAGCTCACAGTCTGACAGATTACGTATCTCAAAGAACAAACAGTGAAAAAACAGAATAAACAGTGAGCTCTACTGAAGAATCCCCTTTTATGGTAGATTTCATTCTTACTTGCCTAAGACCCCTGAGAAAAGTGTGGGCTTGAAAGAAACGAGGGCGTGGAGCTGGACGTGGCAATTAAAAGCATGAAGGGGAAATTACACACTTGAGATGAAATGAGCAGAAATCCATGCCTCAATTCCTTATGGCACGCCACAGCTGGAGGAGAAAAACAGAGATGTCTACATCTGAGAACAGTGTTACGCACGTAACGCACCCTCCCCAAACAGCTCATCTCTGTCTGATGTGGCAGGGACGGGTTTTTTTCTTCAAGGTCCTCACCTGACTGCAGGGCTCTGGGATTCCAGGATCTAATCTATTCCAGGAATTCTAGTTCATATTGTTCTACTACTGGAACTTTTTAAATACAGAGAAGATTTTAAAATAAATTAAGAACACATAACATACTGAACATGTTATGAAGCAGACAATATAGGGGAAGATGGGGGAAGATTTGCTTTTAAATTGAAACATATTTACACTAGATGTGGTTTTAGTTTGTGCAGGATGATGATGCATCAGCCAATGTGTTATTAAGGGACATTTGTTAATTTGATAATTAATTTGTCATAGCACAAAATGTAAAATCATTCAAAGAGTACTGGGGTAAGATGGCCCTCTAATTGGGGCAAGAAGTTTTGTTTGCTTTGTAAAAAAAAATGTATGGAACATGAGAATGGAGTAAAAGCTGTAGAAAATGTGCATAAATATAAAATCAAGATGAGCTCTTTTAGCCATCTGTAATATTACTTTTATACTAAATTTTCATGTTTCACATCAGATGGTACTGTTATGTGATTTACCAGTATATAAAATGATGTAACTGACGAAAGATTAGCTCTGATTTGAATAAATAAACAAGGCGATTTTCTCACAAAATTGGGTAAGTTAAACTATTGGTTGAACCATATTTCGACCATAACTTTAATTTTCTACTGTATAAGATATTAATATTTTGTATCTCACAAATCGCATTATGTTTTTTAAACATTATGCAAAACTATGCAACAACATTCGAGAAAAACTGAAGCTTTATGAAAAGAGAAGTGATACTAACTCATGTTAGATGTGGTAGTTGTTGGTGACGCTATTATAGTGAACTTTTGAACCAAATGTAGGAAATACCATTGAAATACTATTACATAATTTCTAAGAAGAAATCCATTGGACCACTATACAATGAACCCACCTTTTTTGACAATGATGTGGAAAGATGCCTCTGGCTAACATGGACAATATTGTTAGATTTAAATTTTACATTGTAAAAATGATTTTTTTTTTTTCAATATCCAATTCAGTATCCAATCCTTCAAAGTATCCTAAAGCACTGAGGTGCCTCAGGGTTCAGTTATTGGCCCGCGCCTCTTCTAATCATTCATAGCTTTTCCTACCACTGCTGCATCGATTAATTGCAGCTCTATGTCGTTCCAGCCTAACAACACCAGAGCCTGTGAGTGAATCTGGACTTGTTTGTTGATTAAAGAGCAGAACATCCAACTCAATCTATCCTATATTTTGAACGGCGTCATTAGAGAAAGATTATTTTTGCCCCAGATATATATTTTACCATTTAAAATCTTGGTCTGGGACAAGAAGCAATAAAATCTGTAGATAAAAGATTATTGAAAATTAGCAAAAATAAATGAAGGTATGGTACAAAATATTTCCAAGTATTAATGTTTTAATTAATAAATAAAAAAATCCCTGGGTATAGTGAGCTTAAAGTGTAACTTGTCAACAAGTTATTTCATTCCCCAAATGAAGAGCAAAGCACTATTTTATCCAGACACCAGTAGTGCCCTCACTAAGGAAAGAACAGAATTGTGAAACTGTGATGTGAGTGTAGTTTTAACATGTCATTGATTCGAGACATCTCATAGTATTTCAAGAGCCTGGTGAGACACAGAACAAGTTCTAACACAATAACTAGTTACGTAATGTATTTCTCAGACCAACCTCATCAAAACAACATTAGTCATTATAAAGGTATCACTTTTGTTTTTTAAACTCTCAACAAAAGCTCATTTGAATCTAAACATATTCATATTTCCTCTGAAATGTGTCATGGTGCACTGCTTCATGCCAACATTTAATTATTTTTTTTAAATATGTGGCCTGCTACAGGAAATCTTGCTTAGTCACTAGACTTGTAAAATACATGATATGCTGCTCATTTGTAAACTAGGGTGAACTAGTTCAGACTTTCAGAAGATTTCTATCAGACATGTTTACAAGTCTTGTATAGGTGTTTTTATGATCAGAGGGAATATGTTTACAGGAATGTCCTTTATTGGGTTTGACCATGGAGCGTTTGACACTATTCAAAAGCTATTCTCAAATGTGTTATGCAGGAGAGGTTTCATCAAATCTATTCTGATTTCTTACTGGACAGAGAATTTTTAGATACTGTACATCTGAATGCAAACATCACAGCAAATTACAATGGGGTCCAGAATTCTTAGACTCTTCATTTTGGTTAATGCGCGGGTGAATATGAATATAGAAAATATGGAGAATGTTCTTCAGAAAGAATGCAAATGGATATTCCATTTTAAGTCTGTGCATCCACATGGAATGAAGGAAGATTTGTCTATGAGTTGATTTCTGTGATGTCTTGATATTCTTTTTTTTTATATATATATATATATATATATATATATATATATACAGTATATATATTCTTTTTCTTCTTTTTTATAGAATTTTGATTTGTGTCAACAAGATTATGCAGAGAAAAATTATGTAACTTGCAGTGTTGGGTAAAGTTACTTTTAAAAGTAATGCCTTACAATATTGCGTGACTCCCTTTAAACGTAACTGATTGCGTTAGTTATATTTTATGGAAAGTAATGTGTTACAATACTTTTGCATTATTACTTTTTTTCTCATCTAGGCTAGGCTTGCTTGTTTGTATGCAGTGATAGCTTTATGTCTATGAATGTTAGCACAGATTAATGATTTTGGGTACATAGTAGCAACTGTTTAAATCTATTGTAGTAGATGAAATATATTTCTCTATAAATAGAATCAGGTGCTATTTTCTATGATGACACTGACGATGAAAAAGTTTTGTCTTTACACTTAGCAAATTTTGTATGATTTTTTTTCTACAACATTCTCTTGTTTAACTCATTTTTAATTATTATTTAATTTTTATTATTATTCTTTTTTGAGCTTACACACCAAAGTATTCTCCATTTACAAACTTTTTTAGTATTTGGTGTGGACATCTCACTTTATTCATTTATTCATTCATTTACAGTTTTTATAATATGTTACAAATCAATAATACAATAATATATTGGCAAACTGGGAAAGCATCAAGATTATATCAATAAAAGGAAACAAGGAAAAAATAAAATGGTTTGATTCACTATTGCATATACCATATCAATATATATATATACTTTGTATTTTTTGTATCTACTCTGTAGCAACTTTGTATCATCCCGTACTGGCAGAGGACCGTTTTAGAATTAATTTAGTAATGTAAGAATATGTGCATAATAATAAAGGTGAGTGAGCTTAAATAGATTTACCATTTTACCAGTATGATTTCATACCAATTTACCAACAGTACAGCAGGAAAAATTTGAGAAAATTACAAAATAAATTATGGAAATGTTTGTTTGTTTCATTTGTACCATTTTTAGGCGCATCTTTAAACAATCAAACATTGTTATAGTTTAATAATTTGATCATTACATGAAATAATCAAAATGATCAAAACCCTTCACTTATTATTATAAAGAAAAAAAAACTGTCACGGAACATTAAAAATGAAGATTAATCATGATTTTAATTGGATTGAATTGAATAAACAGACGTAAACTTTACCACCGGTAGAAAATGACATGATGTTAACAGCATACAGTCAGATATACTCTGGACGCACTACAAATCTAAAACTGTAGTTAATGTAAGAATATGTGCATAATAATAAAGGTGAGTGAGCTTAAATAGATTTACCATTTTACCAGTATGATTTCATACCAATTTACCAACAGTACAGCAGGAAAAATTTGAGAAAATTACAAAATAAATTATGGAAATGTTTGTTTGTTTCATTTGTACCATTTTTAGGCGCATCTTTAAACAATCAAACATTGTTATAGTTTAATAATTTGATCATTACATGAAATAATCAAAATGATCAAAACCCTTCACTTATTATTATAAAGAAAAAAAAACTGTCACGGAACATTAAAAATGAAGATTAATCATGATTTTAATTGGATTGAATTGAATAAACAGACGTAAACTTTACCACCGGTAGAAAATGACATGATGTTAACAGCATACAGTCAGATATACTCTGGACGCACTACAAATCTAAAACTGTAGTCATCAGGACAGGGGTTCGGCAGACCCATACTGCTGTTATTTGGAATCTCCGCCATGTCGTTTTTGAAATCTTGGACATGAAAGATATTGTTTTCCTTCTTACATGTGAGAAGCAACCTGTTGCTGTAGCGAATGGTGCTAGCATACATGTTCTGATTACCATATCCGTACAATCTTGCAACAGGAAAAGATGTACATGAAATACCATAATTAGAGCATTCCTGATTACTAAGAAACACCTGGGCTTGCCACTGCACATTTTGTTCTCTGTAAAGAGCACTAGGGTGTGCAGGAGTGGAGAAGGTTTGGATTCTGTTATTTTGGCCATAGTAGTAGTGATGGTATTGGTAATTGACGGTTGTGTCATTGATAAATAGACTCCACTCATCTCCAGTGTAGATTCTGGGTAGATACTCACTACTTATGTTATCAATTTGATTCCTGATCTTAGAGAAGGGTACAACATTGAACTGAAATCCTCTAAGCAGACCAGTTAGGTACAGTTTCTCATGATTCTGACGGAGAACGCTTGAGGAAAACTGCATTCCGTTCAGTTTATCCACTGGGATCATGAGGAAGCGGATGTGATTCAGGAGACTGGCCTGTTGATCTGAACTAATCTCATCACCTTTGTCTTGGATCCATCTCTCCAGAGCTTCAAGAAGAAAAGCTTCATCCTTCACAACCAGGTCTGAGCGCCGCAGCAGAGCGTCCATCATGTGAAAGGAGATGGTGCTCCACACTGGAGAGCTTATGAGGAACTCACAGTTCCAGGAAAGATACTGAAGGACGTTCTCCTGCAGAACAAGGTCACCTGTGCGGACGCCATACTTGAACATGGATACCTGTGTATGGAAGGTGTTGTCTTCAGGAATGAGTAAAGTGAAGACCCTGCCAACATCCTCCATAAGCTTCTTCACTCCAAAGGTAAACGCCAGCTGATGCAGACATTGAGCCGATGTGATGGAAACATCAATCTGACGTGTGTACAAATACCTGAGCAAAAACAGATAGTGCCTAAGTACTGTGTCAATATTTAGTTCTGACGAGTCATTCCCAGGAAATGGTGTCATTTGTGGTTGTAGCTGGTGGCTACACTATCTTAATAGTCAATCTAAAGGCTTGAATACACTACATGAAAAAACGTAGTCTATCTGCACTCTACACTATAGGCACTTATACGCCTCATTGCTAAGAGATGCATGATAAACTGCTTTGAGCATTGAGCGCAAGTTTCACAACGCTAACCATGTTACAGCTATGTCTTGGTGTTGGAAGCTTCCATTCAGCTGTGTCAGCAAGCTGCAAGAAATAGAGGTTGAGTGATTGAATGGAATTCAAGCGTATTTCGGGCAAACCACTGGTCGCTAACCAATATCAGCTGCTGTTTCGTCACTCCACCTACTTTAATATAAGGCCTTTCATACGCATGCTCCTTCATCTGTCGCACAGACATATGCACCCACCTCCAACCCTTTCCCTCCTAGCATCTTGACAAAAGAGCATTTGGATATCTGCTTAGAAAATGATTTTGACTGGACTGCTGACGGTTGCCATTGACTTCCATACTATGGAAAACATAGTATGGAAGTCAATGGCTATCGTCAACTCTTTGGTAACTAGCATTCTTAAAAATATATTGGAACAATTTGACGGTGAGTAAATGATGACAAAATTTTCATTTTTGTGTGAACTATCCCTTTAAACCAAAAGAATTAATCCACAGAATTCCCAATAAATTCTATTCTCAGAAGTGGTGCTGACTGAACTTTATTATGATTTATTTTTGCAAGGTGGAGCTTCTATTAGAGCAACCACATTAGACATTCTAGTTTACCCCATTCTTTGTATGAACACAATAAGCCACAAAAGACACCATTCAAGAGAATCGCACACAAAATAAACAAACAAATAAAAAAAGAGAAGTGGTCTTTAGAAAGTTACCTGAGAAAAGCAGAGACATGAGGATGGCAGGTCTGGCTGACATCCACTGTGAGGTTTCCGGAGTTGTTTGTTATGTTTAATTCTGGATAAATCATAAGGATCATACTGTGCACACAAAAAGTCAATTCTGACTCTTCACTGACGTCTTGGACATTAATTGTGAAATCACAACCATCTCCACTGTCAAACAGAAGACCAAGATCATCAGACAACCCCAGACTGTTATCCAGAAAGAACTGACGATTGCTGGTTATGTTTGTACCTGCAAAAAAAAAAAAAGGGTAATAAATAAGATTAAAATGTTCCTCAAGTTCCTCAAATCAATAAAAATCGTGGTCAAAGCACTTTGGGAAAACACAGAAAATCAGTTTCTGTGGAAAATTTATTTTCTTGCTAGTCACTGGAATTATAGCCAAACATGTTGCTTTTTATAGTAACACCTTGTGGCCAGCTGACAGTGAACTTCTGTGACTTCAGAGTGAACTTTCATGCTTATTTTTGTTATGGCCAATGAGTCTTTTGCATTTATCCGGAGCCAAACCTGAAAGGGAGTCCAGAAGATCCCACAGCATTGCAGTTCACATAATTCACGTAGTTATAATTCATGGCTAAAGATTAACGTTAATTGAGTGTGCATTTTATTAACCAACTAAACAATTAACAATCAAATCGGGAAGCTCCATTTTCAGGAAGCTCCATTTTACGCACAAATTATTCTGAATTTACTCTAGTATTAGTCTTAGAGCAGGGGTGTCAAACTCAATTCCTGGAGGGCCGGAGCCCTGCAGAGTTTTGTTCCAACCCTGCTCCAACACACATACCATGTAGTTTTCAAATAAGCCTGAAGGACCTGATTAGTTGGATCAGGTGTGTTTAATTAGGGTTGGATCTAAACTCTGAAGGGCTCCGGCCCTCCAGGAATTGAGTTTGACTCCCCTGTCTTAGAGTTTCATGAATGAGGCCCACCGTCCTTATGTGATCCTTTACATACATTTCCAAATTCATGATGATTAAGGCATTTGAAACTGAAATAAGTACCTGGCCAAAATTAAATAGATATTTGTGGCTATATGTTAGGCTTGAAAGCGTATCTGCCAAACAAATTGAATAACAAAGAAATCTTTGAAATTCAAGGAGAAACATTAAATAATAAAAGGCAAGTACTGCCACACTTTTAAAATGCTGAAAACTGGTTGGAAATGAGACCTTAAATATGCTTATTTTAAATGTGTAACAGCGCCACCTAGCAGCAGATAGACGTTGTATAGCCTAGTGCAGTGGTTCTTATTCCTGGTTCTGGGGACCCCCTGCTCTGCACATTTTGCATGTCTCCCTAATTTAACACACCTGACTGAGATCATCAGCTCGTTAGGAGAGAGATCCATGAACTAAGTGTGTCAGATAAGGGAGACATACAAAATGTGCAGAGAAGGGGGACCCCAGGACCAGGATTAAGAAGGACCACTGGCCTAGTGGGTGACATCTGGGACCATTTTAGTTTCTGCATTTGACCACAGATATGGAGGGTGACACTCATTCATTTTTCAGATATCGGACATTCAATTGTTTTTTTTGTTTTTTTTATGATACTGAATATTTGACTATCCTTGCTTTCATAGAAGAAATGTCATAATAATAAAACATCTGAACAAAAACAAGAGAAAATTAATCAAAGTAAAAAATGAATACAATTAGGCATTATAGTTGTCACTGTTATAGGTGTTTTCATATGTTTCTTGTTCTCCTCCCCTGTTTAGTTCAGGTCTACCTAGTTTCTGATCTTGTCATTAGTTTCCATGGTTACGTACAGTACGGTTAGTTTCAGGTGTGTCTCATTAATTTACCAATTATATATACTCCCTGTTTCGTTCCGTCCTCTGCCGGGTTTTTGGATTACACTACTTCATAGTGCGCTTAATATAGCACTACATGTTACAGAATAACCGGCCTAAAAGTGATTAATTTGTGGAGTTTCTCTTTCTTTTTGCTTTGTTTTCTTTTTTGTATTTATGGATTTGCCCGATGTCAAGAGGATCGTTCCTTCACTACCCAGACAGCTGCCTGTGTACATTCTATTACGTTGGACTGAACACCTCGATGAAGGCCAAGCTGTCTGGGGAAGGTCCTCGATGAAGCTTCGCCGCATTTGTGGAGTGGGTGCTGATGAATTGTGGATTGGTTTTCACCATCGGCCCCATGGGGGACATCACCAGCCCTACTCCTGACTCAGAGCCCAGCCTGCCATCACCCTGCTGCACGGAGTGATTGTCTGTGTCCACCACAGATGGAAAGCCAGAGCCAGCCGCGACAAAAGAGCTAGTGCAAGACGATGAGACTGATCCTGCCGCTGTAGAAATTCTAGTGGAGTAGGCGGGCATGGAGGAAAGCCCCGCCCACATTCCCACCACTGAGGGTTAGCTGCTGCTGGCCTCTGAATTAATATTTAAATATTTGGAAGAGGAAAACTTCCTGTTTCTCTCGTCACCGCTGGTTCCGTCCAGCCCTGAATGTCCTGCGTTCCCGCTGGTTATGCCCAGCCCTGAATCTCCTGTGATCCCGCTGGTTCCATCCAGCCCTGAATCTCCTGCATCTCCTGAATCTCCTATGTTGCCCATCACCTGTTCTCCTGTGTTCTCTCCCTCCTCCTCTCCTAAAACCAGCCAGTTCCTCAGCCCTGCCTCCACTGGTTCTTGTCAGTCCCTCAGCTCACCCTAAGTTAGCACCATCCAGGTGCTCTGATTCACTTCGGGCCTTCCAGTCCCCAGCTCCTCCTTGGCATGAAGATCCCTTATCTCCACATCTAGCCTCTGAGTCCCGGACTCCACCGCGAACCTCCGACCCATCAGTGCCACCTTGGCTCCTTGTTCTCTCATCTCCACCATGGCCCATCATCCCACTGGCTCCACTGGGCTCCCTCATTCCTCTGGCTCTGCCTTGGTCAATCATCGACCTGCCTCCTCCACAGGATTGCACTCCTCCTGCTTCGTCTTGTTGCTCCATCCCTCAGGCTCCATTTGGCTCCTCCTTCCTTCTGGCTCCACATTTGTCCTCAGTCGCTCTGGCTCTGCCACGGTCTTCTGGGTCCCTGCCTCTGCCTCAGTCGCATGAGCTGTCAGCTCCGCCTTGGCCCTCCGGACCCACGGTGTCACTCTGGCTCTTCAGCTCTCCGTCCCCGCCTTGGGCTCCACCTCTATCGGCTCCTTCTCCATCAGCCTACCTCCACCATGGCTCCTCCCTCCATCAACTCCATCATGGGCCTTCTTCCTGCCTGGACTCTGGATCCAAATCTGGTTCCTCCTGCTTCTGGCTCCTCCCTCTATCATCGTCACCTTCCTCTCACCATCCATCAACTCCCCTGGTTTCCTGTCCTCTGTGTACTCTGTGTCCTCCTCCAGAGCCCCCCCTTCCCTCCTCGGATGGACTCTTTGCAGCGCGAGGACACGCCTTCCAGGAGGGGGAGCTACTGTCATGGTTATGGACTATTTGTTGTTTTTTTTCTTATGTTTCTTGTTCTCCTGCCCTGTTTAGTTGAGGTCTCCCTAGTTTCTGATCTTGTCATTAGTTTCCATGGTTACGTATTAGTTTCAGGTGTGTCTCATTAATGTACCCATTATATATACCCCCTGTTTTATTTAGTTCTCTGACGGTTATTTGCTTTACATGGTGTTTGTGCTACGTTTGCTCCTGCAATTCTCCTGTGTTTATTCCTTGTGGATTTAAAATTAAAACGCTGTTTTGGATTATGCTACTTCGTTGTGCGCTTAATATAGCGCTACACGTTACAATAGTATTACGAGGCCTAAATCCACTTCCATAAGCAAGCGCTGTAATTTCTGCAAGATCCAGTAGATGTCTTACCAGTTTCACAGACCACTCCTGCATCCTCTTTATGTGAGCAGTCAGTAACACCCCAGCCTTTGAAGCAGCATTCAGACAATGAGCCCTCTGAGCCTTTGCAGTTCATGTCATCCAGCCAGATTGGACCAGAGCCTAAAAAGTATAATAGAACACGGGTCAAAAATTAGACTGCTGGTATCACAGTGCGTAGCATTTAAATTGTTTTCCCCACACTAATGTGTTTATACCTTCACCATATTGTCCTCCAGGCGTAACTGATTTTGCTCCAGGAAAACCCAGCTGACGACACACCACTTGTGCTTCAGCCAGGTCCCATCCGTCATCGCAAACTGTACCCCACTGCCCGTCATGGTAGACCTCCACACGACCAGATGAAGGCAGATCCCCCACCAATCGCACTCTGCCTTCACGTTTAGGCTTTGACTCTTCATCTGTCACAAGCAATAAACTCATTTATTTAGAGGGTTCATGAAAATGTAAAAGAAAGCCCACAACAAATAAGACAGACCAATCTGTGAAACGATGAAGGCTATATTTAAGATCAGATGAACAGCTTTGCAAAGATTTAAAGTAGATGGTAGTATATTCTTATATTTGTAAACACATGCATTTTTGTGTAATATTTATATAGAAAGTGCAAACGCAAACAATATTATGTAATTGTAAAGAAGTGTTATGTTCATATAGTCTACTAACCAAACAAAGTCCACCGCTGTGCTGACACATGGAAAAACAGCAATGTCCATAAAATATACATGACCATTTTCTTGCTGGAAACTCTTTAAAACACCAAATCAGGATGAACACAATTCATGGAGGTTCTTACTAATAGACTTACAAACTGTCTTGCTTTCATTTAAATATCTGCTAAATCAGGTCAAGCATTGTGAGATATCCCTTACATGATCCACCACTGTCCAATCACAATTAAGGTCTGCCTTAAGTTTCATTTCATGAGAAAACAAACTCAAGAATACAGGCAGTCTGCATGTTCAAACAAATCCAGTTTCAGTGGTTGTTTTGAGTTTGACACAAAGACCTTTCACACAATACTTAGGTTCTCAAGCCATTTCTCAGCACTGGTGTATGTACATAAAAAGTCTATGCTCAAACAAACGTGACTGTGTTCTGTTTTATTCATATTCACAAGACCTTTTGAATCCGGGGTTTGGCATTCAAGTGACTTCAAGTGCGACCGGACCTGGCGTTGAAACGGATTTGAGCATGACGCAGCTGAAACACTCATGATTAGTGTTAACTACAATTCTTTTGCAGCATATTGTCACATATATTATGGCTTTTACTTACTGATAACTGTAAATTTTGGATCTGAACAGAAATTCAAGAGTTACAGTACAACGTACGTTTCATGCAGTATTCATACGTCTTGAACAACGAAAGCTATTGCAAAAGAAATAAATCTGAATGTAATAGCCAAAAAACAACATTTTTATGGTCCACAGTCATCAGTTTTAACAGGGTGGACATTAATTAACTGGTGGACACCTGGACAATAAAGAACCCTTTTTGACTAAGAGGACAAGGTGACACCTGTTGCAAGACTTGTACTGTGCTCAAATGATTTACACATTCAGAGCATAACAATAGTCTTTTATCGAAAGGACACTGTTTCTTAGAATAATACAACTCTTTTGGCTGATGCTATATGACACTGCTGGGTGTGAGCACATCTCAAAGAAGAACATGAAATTTAAGCTCTTTGACATTCAGATCTTCATTTGTAACTTATAAGGTTGCTCACTAAAACAAATATTACTGTGACAGTACTTGTATTATTTGTTACTTCAGTTAACATGAATTAAAATGCAAAGAATTTGTTTAAATTTAGTTTTTCCTTGGCTAGATAAAGTTGGCCACCTTGAACCTTCACTAATTCACATTCATTAAATAAACGGACATTGACTGATTGTTTTCTTGTAGCAATGACATTTAGAAAACAGAAGTGTGCAGTTAGGAATTTCAAAAAAGGGAAAGCGAGAGCAGAAAGGAAGGTGAGGCATGAAGCTGAAACTGTGGAGTGAAAAAAGAAATGAAGAAGAAGTAAATGTAGATGCAGAGAAGAACTATTCAAGTTATGTTCACAATTAAAATTCATTTAAAGGGATTAGAGAAAAAAATATATAGTCACATTTTAAATGTGTTGTAGAGTTCATTTTCTTCAATATGCTGTTAGATTTCATCAAATTGAATGTCACTATGCTTTCAGTTGTTTGAATTTTATGCATGAATTGAGTGAACTCATGAATTTTACTCCTATAGCCTTAACTTACTACTGTAGCCTAGGCTATATGTTGTTCGGTTTGCTAAATATGTCTGTTTGATAATATACATAAATAAACCATGTGTGGTTTATGTGTACCACGTGTGTGTGTGTGTATACACATCTTTACCTGAATTCACCCTAATAGTTGTAAATCAGGCAACACATTAACTCAAGATTGATAATGAATGAATGTGCCTAATGAATTGTGATTGTTCTCATATACATTTATTAAACAATTACCTGTTGTGCAACGGTCAAAATGTTATCAATTTTGATGAGGCTAGATATATTTCTTAAATATCTTAACTATTAACACTGGTCAGTCAAAGAGGAATCACACTGACAGAGATCATGTAAGAAATATTTGTATTTTATTTTTGAAGTGCACTTTCAAAATTAAGCATTTTTATTGTGACAATATTTAAATGAAAATTTTAAAATCAACTGAAACATTTGAGAGAAATCACTGCAGAATGAGTAACATCAATAAAAATAAAAAAACTCAAATTTAATAGATTTGATTAAACTAGGATTTGAATATACTGAAATGCCTGTGCAGTCAGATATACTCTGGACGCACTACAAATCTAAAACTGTAGTCATCAGGACAGGGGTTCGGCAGACCCATACTGCTGTTATTTGGAATTACCGCCATGCTGTTTTTGAAATCTTGGACATGAAAGATATTGTTTTCATTCTTACATGTGAGAATCAACCTGTTGCTGTAGCGAATGGTGCTAGCATACATGTTCTGATTACCATATCCGTACAATCTTGCAACAGGAAAAGATGTACATGAAATACCATAATTAGAGCATTCCTGATTACTAAGAAACACCTGGGCTTGCCACTGCACATTTTGTTCTCTGTAAAGAGCACTAGGGTGTGCAGGAGTGGAGAAGGTTTGGATTCTGGATTGGATTCTATTTTGGCCATACCCACGGTTATAGTTATAACCTATAGTATAACCATAGCTGTATGTAGGCCTATTACGTGGATATTTGACAGTGGTTGCATTTAAAATTACACTCCACTCATCTCCAGTGTAGATTCTGGGTAGATACTCACTACTCATGTTATATATTTGCTTTCTGATCTTGGAGAAGGGCAGAGCATTGAACTGAAATCCTCTAAGCAGACCAGTTAGGTACAGTTTCTCATGATTCCGACGGAGAACACTTGAGGAAAACTGCATTTCGTACAGTTTATCCACTGGGATCATGAGGAAGCGGATGTGATTCAGGAGACTGGCCTGTTGATCTGAACTAATCTCATCACCTTTGTCTTGGATCCATCTCTCCAGAGCTTCAAGAAGAAAAGCTTCACCCTTCACAACCAGGTCTGAGCGCCGCAGCAGAGCGTCCATCATGTGAAAGGAGATGGTGCTCCACACTGGAGAGCTTATGAGGAACTCACAGTTCCAGGAAAGATACTGAAGGACGTTCTCCTGCAGAACAAGGTCACCTGTGCGGACGCCATACTTGAACATGGATACCTGGGTATGGAAGGTGTTGTCTTCAGGAATGAGTAAAGTGAAGACCCTGCCAACATCCTCCATAAGCTTCTTCACTCCAAAGGTAAATGCCAGCTGATGCAGACATTGAGCCGATGTGATGGAAACATCAATCTGACGTGTGTACAAATACCTGAGCAAAAACAGTTCAGATACTATAAGTGTCTAACACTGATAAATATAGTCAGTTCTGATTTGAACAATTCAAATTCTCAATGAACTGAGAAAATTGGATAGAGCTATGAAGTTAAGTGGTCTTCAGAACATTACCTGAGAAAAGGAGAGACATGAGGATGGCAGGTCTGGCTGACATCCACTGTGAGGGTTCTAGAGTCTTTTGTTATGTTTAGTTCTGGATAAAACATGAGGATCATACTGTGCACACAAAAAGTCAATTCTGACTCTTTACTGTTGTCTTTTATATTAATTTTGAAATCACAACCATTTCCACGGTCAAACAGAAGACCAAGATCATCAGACAAACCCAGACTGTTATCCACAGAGAACTGACGATTGCTGGTTATGTTTGTACCTGCAATAATGTAACAAAATAGATTAAATAGTACAAAATAATACAGACATAAAACTGCAAATATATCTAGTTGCTGAATTTCTTACCAGTCTCACAGACCACCCCTGCATCCTCTTTATGTGTGCAGTCAGTAACACCCCAGCCCTTGAAGCTGCAGTCCGACAATGAGCTCTCCGAGCCTTTACAGTTCATGTCATCCAGCCAGATTGAACCAGAACCTAAAAAAATAAAAATATAAGACAATTATTTTTATCACAGTGTGTAACAAATAAATTGTGCTGTGGAGTTTGTACCTTCACCATAACGTCCTCCAGGTGTAACTGATTTTGCTCCAGGAAAACCCAGCTGACGACACACCACTTGTGCTTCAGCCAGGTCCCATCCGTCATCACAAACTGTACCCCACTGTCCGTCATGGTAGACCTCCACACGACCAGATGAAGGCAGATCCCCCACCAATCGCACTCTGCCCTCCTGTTTTGGCTGCTTTAGTCTGTCATCTTCAGCCAGTGACACAAGATGTAGAAGAACATAGAAATTTAGAGATGTTTACAAATATAATTGTGACATAGTATTTTTTTTTTTTTGAAACTCAAAAATTCTCCAAATACAAATACAAATAATTTAAAAAGAAAGGTTTTATTTACTAACCAAACAGGCTCAGGCGCGCTGCTGAAACGTGAAGAAACAGTAGAGGCCATAGAAGGTACATGATTCTTCTTTTGCTGGAGATATTGCAAACAGCAGCGACAGGAACACAATTCACAACTGAATGAGTTACAAAACATCTTGCTTTTCCTTTAAATAATGACCAAATCAAGTCAACTATTGTGAAACTTAGATCAAATGCTGTGTAATCACATTTGAGGGCTACCAAAAGTTTCATTTCGTGAAAATGTGAAATTTGGGAAGTTTCATTACTGCAACATATGCATTTAAACAAGAACTGTCTGTCAGCATGTCTGGGCTAAGGTTAGCCACATGCTGTGCAAGATCAGTCAAACCAAATTCACACAATACAAAAAGAAATGAATTAGTTAATTTCATACATGTTTTCCCTGTCACAGCCAAGAAGGCAGTTCCCCAGCTGCCAGCGCCTCTGATCATGGACAAGAAGATCATGGAAATGGACACCCACCAGCTCTTTGCTACCAAACTAATTCTGTCAGAAGGCTTGGTCACTGTAACCAATGTTGGTTGTGTCCGACTCTGTTTTCCCAGGGTCCCTACAGCCTCCCTTCCCAGTGGTTGCTGCCAACCCGTCCCTTTCCCTACTGGAGTCGCCACTTCCACCCTACAGCTCTTGCTTAATTGGGCTTCCCAGTCAGTCTCATCCCATCTGGTCCCGTTCCCCAGGCAGCCGGTTGTGTCCTACCCACCTGGCTCTTCTGCTCCACCTGATCCTGCCACAATGCTTTCTCTGCCCAGTCTAAAGCCCCTTTCTGACTGGGTGCCATGTTCCCTCTGTCTTTTCATCACTGCGACCAGCCCTCAATGGCCTCCCAATAATGCTGATCTGCTCTGGGTACTGTCAGGATTCTGCCCTCTCCTTATTCTTATTTGTTCATGTTTTCTATGTTTGTTCCAGGACCAGAGTTGACCAGGGATGGGCAGCTCCGGTCCTGGAGGGCCACTGTCCTGCAGTTTAGCTCCACCCCTAATCAAACACAACTGAAATATCTAACCTGTCTCTTCAGGATTGCTTGAAAATTGCAGGCAGGTGTGTTTGATTATGGATGGAGATAAACTCCAGGAGTAAAGTTGCCCATCTCTGGTTAAGACCTTAGCTGTGTTCAAAATCTCCCCCATGCCCTTATTCACTATTCCCTACATTAGTCCACTAATATAGTCCAGTTGAAGGAGTGAATGAAAATAAGCGAGCAAATTCAGACACTGAGTGCGCCAGGAGGGTTGCCACTTTTGCGTAGTTTGTGCTGTAAGAAACTATAGTCTGCCCCAATCCAGATTCCACTCCACACTAGATGTTTGATTATGCTCATTTCCCAGAATGGCTTAATTATTATAGAGAAGATGAAAGTCAACGGTTATGTTGTTTCTAGATCATTTGGGATGATTACATCCTGAGCAAATGGTGACCAATTGTAGAATGGGAATGGGTGTGGGACACCGAGAACCATCTCAGGCAATGGGATGTCAGAACTTCATTAACATACAGATCACAGCTGTTACGACAGGAGAAACTTCATTTACATTAAGGGTTGTAAACTGTAACTGTATAAAAGGTTTGAGTTTAGGATGTTCGGGGTTCATTCTGACTCCGTTGAACCCAAGGTACTACATGTACTTTGTCACTGCTATGCTGCAATAAACATCTTCATCAAGATATTCAGCGTCCTCATCATTTTTTTTACATTGGCGAGCCACCCAGCGAGGGATTTCCAAAAAAAAGTGGGGAAAGGTAAGAAAAGCGGTTTCTTTCTTCTATGCCGTTTTTGTCAGGGAACCCCCTCGTTTAAAAAAATCTAGAAAATAACATTTTAAAGACAGAAGTTAGAATTTGCTTTGTTCAGTATGAGCAGGAGTTGTTCTTAAGCCTATTCTGTACAATTCTGTTTAAGATTCTAACGGAACTGAATCAGCCCGACGCAGTGTGGTGGCAGAGTTGTATTGGAATTGTTGTTAAAGTAACTGAAGCAAAGCGCTTACGTTTAAAGTTTCTAAAGTAACTGAAACAAAGTTGTACGTTTCTAACGTAATTGAAACTGACTGAGAAGTTGTTATAATTTTGATGAAATTCTAAAGTATTTGAATTGACCCAACGCAGTGTGGTCAGAATTATTTCAAAACTTTTGTGTGTTATAGTTTATAGTGAGTCCAATGCACTGTGATTCCGAAGTTGTTAAATTCTCAAGTCAGCGACTATGTCATGTCATTGAGAAATCGCAAGGCTGAAGAGATCATTTTGAAGGAACAGATAGTGAGATTAAGATGAGAAATTTCAAAGTCCGAAACAGAGGGAATCATTTAGATGTTTGTATGAAGTGACAACTACACATTTGGAACATGCCCAATCCAATTCTGAATATTGTGAAAATAACTGCAAGGAAGCCTTTAGTCTACAACATAGTTCTTCAGATGATTCTGTGAGGTTCCCAATAGCACCAGTGCGAACAAGACAGACTGGAAATGGAAATAGAAATGAGAGGGTTCTTTCATGGACATTCAAAGTCTTGTTACAGCAGTGGGTACTTTTCACCCTGATAACATGAATCCTGTAGAGTTTTCGTCGAAACTGGAAAAGGTAGTGAATGTTTATAGTGTGTCAGACGCAGATGCTTGTAGACTTCTTATGATCTGCATTCCTCGATCATTAACTAGTGCTCTCTCACAGAACATTCGTGACAAAAGAGCAGAGAGAGGGGCAAGGAGAGAAGCTCTACTTAGAGTTGTTGGGACTGATTTGGTTAACTTGAGTAAGAGAACTGAAGTGACAATGGAAACTGGGGAGCATCCTATGGCATTTGCGTCCAGGTTGTGGGAAATGTTTAGTCGTTACAGTGGTGTGCCAAATGCAACTAAATAAAAACTCATGTTTAAGTTTGCATTAAGTGCACAGAGTAGATCACACATGCAAGAAGCCATTGCTCTTCATGTAAATGTAAATACACCATACGAGCAAATCATTTCCAAAATGACAGCATTTCAATGCAAAAAGTCAAATAAAAGCATTAGAATCTAGACATCCAGTTGCTGCCTTTGGCAGGAGAGAATGTTCTAGACCAGTGTTTCACAACCGGGGTGCCGTCTGTCGAGAGCAGGGGTGCCGTGTATATGAAGGAAGGAATTTTATTTCACTATTTACAGGGTATCTGCAGAATTTAAAAAAATAAATTTAAGGCAATTTATGACCCATTTTAACAGCTGCACAAGTAAAATGAACACCGTATGAGTGGGGTTGGACAATGTCTATGGTAACATACAGTACTGAGCCATAAAATTACATGATTTACAGTTCAGATACAGGTTTTCACAAAAACAAAAATCTTATACAACAGCATTTCAGCCTTCAGACCATTTCTTATGAAAAGGGATAAATCAAGCATATAAATTGTCAATTTAAAACGTATAAATAATTATACGTCTTAATTGTTTTCGATTTTTAGAAGGCACATTAACTTCGTTCTCATTTACAACTCTGTGTTTGCTGCATAAAAACATGAGTTGATATTTGCATTGATCTGACCATAAACAGCAAGAAAGGCTTGTTGGAAATGCAAATTCATTCTCTGCCACAAGGTGGC
>NW_015554247.1:187604-188387 GCF_001515605.1 Sinocyclocheilus anshuiensis | reverse complement strand
AGCAAGAAAGGCTTATTGGAAATGCAAATTCATTCTCTGCCACGAGGTGGCGCTTTAGGAGCGCTGAAATATTGCAGTTTCCCCGGTAACGGCTGTACACAAAGCAGCTCTGCACTCATAAACGCTGCTTTATCAGGAATTATCCACCTTTTTCTTGTCGTAAAAATGGGCGCGGCCATTTGTAAATTCTATGGGTCTGGCTTCCGTCTCATCTGTGTCCACTCCGTCCAACTATTTTTAGCTGAACAAAACAGTTCGTTTTGCTGCTTGATATTGAAAGTTGGTGTGTCTTATCATATTATTTTAATGTATTATCTTAATTATGAACACACTGGTTTGTATAGTGCAACAGTTATACCGTTTACTGCACGTTGTTATTCTCGTCGTTATTTACCTACAGCGGCTAATGAACCGGAAGTCTCACCCATAGGCTACTTCCGCGTTGAAGTAAAAGGTGGATAGAGAATGGCAATGTGTCGTCACAGCGGCAATGCATTCTGGGAATTTAGGTCAGCGGAGACTGGATAATATAGTGAATGTAGACCTTTGATATTATTTAATGTGTATTATTCTACTTAAGATCGCGTTGGAGTGATTAAGGCTCACTTTACACCATAGCCCTTTGCACGGCCGGTGTGAAAAACGTGCTTTTTTCAGTGTTAGAAAGCTGAAAAAGCAGAGGTAATTCCTGCAGACATCGATAAGGGCTATGCCATAGCCCTTATCAATGTCTGCATTAAATACCTCTGTTTTTGATTAACGCTATGTTGATACAGTAAGCAT
>NW_015554247.1:183841-184274 GCF_001515605.1 Sinocyclocheilus anshuiensis | reverse complement strand
CTATTTTTAGCTGAACAAAACAGTTCGTTTTGCTGCTTGATATTGAAAGTTGGTGTGTCTTATAATATTATTTTAATGTATTATCTTAATTATGAACACACTGGTTTGTAGTGCAAGTGTTTTACCGTTTGCTGCACGTTGTTATTCTCCTTGTTATTTACCTATAGCGGTTAATGAACCGGAAGTCTCACCCATAGGCTTACTTCCGCGTTGAAGAAAAAGGTGGATAGGTAAAATGAAATTAAAATGCCAACGACACGTTTCTGAGGACAGTTGGTTCCCTTCAGGTACATTCAGATAAAGACATCCGCGCCGTGTTTTGACTTGAAACAATCACATCATTGCCTTTTGAAGTTTAATCCAGCCGTATCGCGACTCTTGTCTTTCCGTCCCCAACTGTAAGACCTCTTGAAATTATAATTAAGACATTTCT
>NW_015554247.1:182651-182969 GCF_001515605.1 Sinocyclocheilus anshuiensis | reverse complement strand
CTGTAAAATTAAAAAAACACTGAGTGAGCAAAAATTTGTGAGATAGCTAGTAATAATGTAATTAAATAATGTTTACATATGTATAAAAGCCTACATTAAAATCTGTCATATACATTGGTCTCTTCAATAGAAATTAGCCTACTGATTGCCACCATTGTTGGACAAATTTTTTTAATAATATTAAAAAAATCTGTATGACATTATATTCTGCAGTTCTTCCCTGTTGTACCGAATATCTACACTTTTCAAATGATCATATCGAAGTTAGAAATTCAAATATTGTGACAAAATTAATTTTGTAGGGTGCCACAAGTTTGT
>NW_015554247.1:182390-182578 GCF_001515605.1 Sinocyclocheilus anshuiensis | reverse complement strand
ATAATTAAGACATTTCTTATACCATTTAACATATTTAAAACTTTTTATGGCCTTAAGTTTGATACAACTACATTTAGGAGTTTTTAAGGACCCGTGAGAGATTTGTATTTAAGGTAGCCCGTCGGGCAGAGTGGTGATACATTTTGGTAGCCCGACTGGAAAACACAATAGCCCCGGGACGTCGGGCT
>NW_015554247.1:182016-182243 GCF_001515605.1 Sinocyclocheilus anshuiensis | reverse complement strand
GTAGGGTGCCACAAGTTTGTTAAAATTTCCAAAGGGTGCCGCGACTAAAAAAAGGTTGGGAAACACTGTTCTAGACTATCTAATGGTTTTCATCAGAGACCAAGTCAATTTACAAGAGTAAATTCAGAGGGTGTTACTCTCAGTCATGCTTGTGCAGGGCTCGCAAAATTTCAAAATCCCTGGTAGCCCTTCGGGCAGGTACTCTTCAGATTTTGGTAGCCCGAAAA
>NW_015554247.1:169123-181413 GCF_001515605.1 Sinocyclocheilus anshuiensis | reverse complement strand
TATGTTAACATACAGTACTGAGCCATAAAATTACATGATTTACAGTTCAGATACAGGTTTTCACAAAAACAAAAATCTTATACAACAGCATTTCAGCCTTCAGACCATTTCTTATGAAAAGGGATAAATCAAGCATATAAATTGTCAATTTAAAACGTATAAATAATTATACGTCTTAATTGTTTTCGATTTTTAGAAGGCACATTAACTTCGTTCTCATTTACAACTCTGTGTTTGCTGCATAAAAACATGAGTTGATATTTGCATTGATCTGACCATAAACACAAAGAAAGGCTTGTTGGAAATGCAAATTCATTCTCTGCCACGAGGTGGCGCTTTAGGAGCGCTGAAATATTGCAGTTTCCCCGGTAACGGCTGTACACAAAGCAGCTCTGCACTCATAAACGCTGCTTTATCAGGAATTATCCACCTTTTTCTTGTCGTAAAAATGGGCGCGGCCATTTGTAAATTCTATGGGTCTGGCTTCCGTCTCATCTGTGTCCACTCCGTCCAACTATTTTTAGCTGAACAAAACAGTTCGTTTTGCTGCTTGATATTGAAAGTTGGTGTGTCTTATCATATTATTTTAATGTATTATCTTAATTATGAACACACTGGTTTGTAGTGCAAGTGTTTTACCGTTTACTGCACGTTGTTATTCTCCTCGTTATTTACCTATAGCGGTTAATGAACCGGAAGTCTCACCCATAGGCTTACTTCCGCGTTGAAGAAAAAGGTGGATAGGTAAAATGAAATTAAAATGCCAACGACACGTTTCTGAGGACAGTTGGTTCCCTTCAGGTACATTCAGATAAAGACATCCGCGCCGTGTTTTGACTTGAAACAATCACATCATTGCCTTTTGAAGTTTAATCCAGCCGTATCGCGACTCTTGTCTTTCCGTCCCCAACTGTAAGACCTCTTGAAATTATAATTAAGACATTTCTTATACCATTTAACATATTTAAAACTTTTTATGGCCTTAAGTTTGATACAACTACATTTAGGAGTTTTTAAGGACCCGTGAGAGATTTGTATTTAAGGTAGCCCGTCGGGCAGAGTGGTGATACATTTTGGTAGCCCGACTGGAAAACACAATAGCCCCGGGACGTTGGGCTAGTGATTTTGCGAGCCCTGTTGTGGAAAAGCTGGTCACATTGCTAGACATTGTCAAGACAATGAGAGACCTCATCAAAGCTTTGTCTGTCATGCATTTGGAAAGGATGGTCACATAGCAAGACATTGTTTGGAGAAAAGTAGGACAGATCAGGAAGTTGCTTGTTTTGCATGTGGAAGGATGGGACACAAGGCGAGACAGTGTCACTTTTCACACAAAAGAATGGGCTATCGAGCCGTTTAGAAACCTAGTTGGCACTGTTGAAAGGAAACAAAGGAAGAAGCCATTCACACCTTGCCAGAGACAGCACTGCATGAACAATATGACTAGTTCAGTCACAAGCAGATGCTGATGTGAATTAGAGGAATTGTTTTATGATAGTAGCATATTTTAGAAAAAAAAATGTTTACTATCAAAAGGGGGGTGATTCTTTATAATTTCTGAGAAATGTGTTAATGGCATTAACATTTAAACTTAATTTATGAGAAATGATTTAATTGCATTCTGTGATTACATTTCTGTAGCTTTGATGTTTTGAATGTGAGAAGACTCTAGTGGGGGAAAGTGGGGGGCAACCTCTTCTTTTTGTTCTTGTTTCAGATATAAGCGCTGAGATGTTTGTCTGAAATGTGTAACCTCCTGGAGATAGATGATCCGGTCGTTTGAAGAACAAGAAGGCCAGCGGAACCAGTGGAGCCAGGGGGATTTTCTCAATCCATATGATCCATGACCTAGAAATCCAGAGATTTCCAGACTTGCAAGATCCAGATCTCCAGGCCTAAAAGACCTAGAAACTCTGAGACCCACAATGGGATGGATGTAGTGATGGAATGGCAGACTGCAACAACACCAGTGACTACTTCTTCTAGAAGGACTTTTTCAAATTGAAAAGAATGAACAACGGAAAAGAGAAACAAGGAGAGATCAAACCATTTCAGAGACTATGGACAGCAGTCTTTTCACCAAGATGGAAAACAAGAGGGCAAAGGACATACCCACACTAAGAAATGCACAAAGACAGAGACTCACTGCACATGACACCAGAAAGCGACAAATATATGCATACTTGAATGCAGAACATTGTCTACTGAATGCACACAGGTGGATAAAGGATGTTCACACTGAGAAAACGGACACAATGCATGTGACAAAATGAAAACACAATACTTGCGTGCACACACACACACACACACACTTTATGTTGCCTATTGAATGATGTTTTTGCAGGTGTAATCTGTGTAATGCGAGTGTGTGATGCTTCTTTTGAACCAAGAGCATCAAAGGGGGGACTGACTCACTGCACATGACACCAGAAAGAGACAAATATATGCATACTCGAATGCAGAACATTGTCTACTGAATGCACACAGGTGGATAAATGATGTTCACACTGAGAAAACGGACACAATGCATGTGACAAAATGAAAACACAATACTTGCGTGCACACACACACACACACACACACACACACACACACTTTATGTTGCCTATTGAATTATGTTTTTGCATGTGTAATCTGTGTAATGCGGGTGAGTGTGATGCTTCTTTTGAACCAAGAGCATCAAAGGGGGGACTGTAAGAAACTATAGTCTGCCCCGACCCAGATTCTACTCCATAATAGATGTTTGATCATGCTCATTTCCCAGAATGGCTTAATTATTATAGAGAAGATGAAAGTCCACGGTTATGTTGTTTCTAGATCATTTGGGATGCACACATCCTGAGCAAATGGTGACCAATTGTAGAATGGGAATTGGTGTGGGACACCGAGAACCATCTCAGGCAATGGGGTGTCAGAACTTCATTAGCATACAGATCTGTTACGATAGGAGCAACTTCATTTACATTAAGGATAGTAAACTGTAACTGTATAAAAGGTTTGAGTTTAGGATGTTCGTGGTTCATTCCAACTCCATTGAACCTAAGGTACTAAATGCTCATTGTCACTGCTATGCTGCAATAAACATCTTCATCAAGATCTTCAACGTCCTGATCATTTTATCTTACAGTGCTTACAGTATTAAAATAATTTGAAACTTAGCAAACTGGCAGCTCCAGTAGTAAAAGATTTATCTTGAACTCCGTCATGGAAACTAGCATGCATCAAGCTTAATTAAACTATTTAATAATCAATTAAAAAGAAATCTATACCTGTATGATATTACGCTGTACCCACATTGGATGAGTGGTTTGGAAAGTGGATGGATGATATAGCCGCAGGCGCCATCTTCTGACAAAAGGCAGGAATTCATTCAGCATGACCCTCAAAGTGTATTATGGGTATTCTCTAGCCGTTGAGTGTACATCAGTTGTACACTCATTATTGCATTGCATTATGGGATTCATCGAGTGCACTCGACAACCACTACACATGGCTGTAACCTCAAATAGTGCCCTATTTAAGGGTATAGGAGGCAATTTCGACACAGTCCTCGCCTAGTTCTTATTATGTTAAATGCCCACATTATTCATATACTCTCCCCTATTTATTGTGCTTGATCCTTTACTCTGATTTTTGTCTAATTGTATTTTATCATGCACCAGAGTGGTTTGTGCCTTGTACAATTTGCTTTAGCTCTCTTGAGCTAAGCTTTCCCTAGGCTTGTCCTGTCCTGATCCTGTTTTGCCTGAGTTTTCTACCCTGACTTCCCCTATCAAAGATCTGCTCTACCTGCCGTCTGGACTCTCTGCAGGCCTCTGAGCTCTTCCATCTCTCTCAAGCCCTTTGGTTCTGGTTGCTAGTTTCGGATCTCTCGATACTGATCTGCCTTCTGGCCCTGATCTTGCACCTGTTTTTTCTCCTCTGCTCTGTCTGCTCTTCTTGAACTGCCTTTCCCTTGTCGGATGAAGTTTGCCCCAGAACTCAGAGGCCTGCTGGCAAGTTCTGCCTTTGTGTTTGACTTTTATATTAACAAGTTTCTGAAAAAATCTAGTCTCAAAAATCTGGTATTATACTATGTTAGCCACGAGGAATGTTACACAGCAAAAACCCCAGTGTTAAATTAACTGTCTTCAGAGTTTATTTGAGTCCACACTCAAGAGAGTTAGAATTAACACTGAAGCAGTGATAAAGTTAATGAGATAATTTAGTGATCAGTTGGATGATGATTGACGTTAGTGAAGACACCTGATGTTCACAAACAGAATCTCTGAAGGAAAGAGTCAACATTTTAAAGTTACCATTATGGTGATCAGTGTTTAGCTGGGATATTGACCCTTGAAGTTTTAACATTACATTTTGTCAGGCTGCTGTAACCACGTTATAGCAGCCAGACAAGCCAAGAGAAAATGTGATCAGGTGATGTTGGTTATGTTATGACATCATCGTGTTGTGACCTGAATCACCGATCTCACTTTGAGACAAATTTTTGAGTTAGATTTACCTTATTGAATACAGTAGCCCTGGGATTCTACAGCATAAGAACTGGTATTTTCAATATATTCAGAGGGATTTCTAAAATCTGTTCTGATAAAAAAAAACTACTCTATCATTTAGACACACAGACATCAAGAGTGAAATTATGAATCTCAACAGTTGTGACCATCAAAAAGCATGACATTCAACATGAGCATTACATTCTGGGTGCCACCAATCAAAATTCATCCATGGCTCCCAGCATGCATTGTGGCATGAATACATTAGCTGCATTGTCTTTGTAATGTCTTTCATTCTTACTATTTTTATTTGACTTTTTAGTAGCTTATTTGGTGATGTTCAGAGTTGATCTGTTTTTCTGAATTAGCTGTCTGTAATCATTGCTGAGATTAATACACTGATTCTTGATGTGTGTGTCTAAAAATTAAGCAGTTCAAACATATTTTGTGCAAAATCTCTGGAACATCACAGGGCTGCTGTAATCAATAATGTACACTACATGGTGATTGTCACTATCAAAACATAACCAACACCTGAAGACATTTTCATTTCATTTTATAATTTTTTTTGCCATAAAAAATGTGTTTTATAACAGTTAAAGCAGCCAGAAAAAAATGGGTTAAGAGCCCAGCTAAAACAAGCACTTGACCTGCATAGTGGTGACCTAAAAATGTTGACTCTTTTCTTCAGTGATTCTGCTTGTTAACATCAGGTGTCTTCAATAATGGTCAATCATCACTCAATTAATCACTTAATTATCTCATAAACTTTAAAGTGCCCCTATTATGCCTTTTCGAATATTACCTTTCATGCAGTGTGTCATGTAGCTGTATGTGAACATAAACTATCTGCAAAGTTGTGAAGCCGACAGTGCATGATAAATAAAGTTATTGTCTATCAAAAAAAGAGCCGGCTCGCAATAGCCTAAACGAGTCATCATGTATTCGAATCTTATTCTGTTACGGCTGTACGTCACGAAGTAACACATTTGCATAATGTCCGCCCACGTTCTACGTCGCCAACTTGCCTGCCCACAAACACAGTAAAATTTTCGTGTGGTTAACATCATGTCCAGAAGACGCTGTATCCTACGCTGTAAAAGTAAATTAGTTTTATCACAGCTTATAATTACCACAAGCTTGTTAACACTTGACACGTACCACTGAGAAACGTCCTGCTCCAGTCGTGCTTGCGAATCAGTCTCTTGTCGATCAGACAGTTCAACCGTTTCATCATCAGACTCCGGGTTGAATTGGTAAGGTACAATCGATACCATCTTTTCTATGTAATGACTAGTCTCCAGGGCTGTCATTCCATCATGGCAATGGGCGTTTAGTTTCCGTCACGCGTTGTACGTGCTAGACCAATCACAAAGGACTGCGCTATCTGACCAATCACAGCAGTGAGGGCTCACGGAAAGGAGGGGTTTAGAGAGACTGATTCTTTGAACTGCTTCGCATGAGTCGTTTACAAATCATTTAGAAATTAGGTAAAATTAAATCTATTGTTTGAGAAAACTAACGTGTTTTATAACCTTGCATGCATGTAAACCTGTTTTAGGAGACTCATAAAACAATATTAGCAACCTTAAAAATGGCATAATAGGGGCACTTTAACACTGCTTCAGTGTTACTTTTAACACTCTTGAGTGTCTACTCAAATAAACTCTGGGGAGAGTTAATTTAACACTGGGGTTTTTGCCGTGTACATATCACTATAATATTATTTATTATTAGTGTGTACAGTATTCTAGTTGGCACATTTCCTTCTGAAATCCAAACAATGCTCTCTCAGAAAAGAGCATTGCTGGTACTCATAGGCGTAGCTTGACGTTTGAGCTTGGGGGGGCCAGGCCAAACCGAAAAGGGAGACGTTAAGTTTGTTTTGATTTATTAATTTACTTACAATAACAATTTAAAATGTATTAACTTTTACGTATTAACTTTTACATGTATTATTAACTGCATTATATGCATTTGTACTTCATAGAAAAAACGTTATAAATAAATATTTAGTCAAATTCTTTAATCGCTATGGGGGGGCCAGGCCCCCCTGGCCCCCCCACAAGCTACGCCCATGCTGGTACTGCTCTTCACTGGTCCTTTCTCACTTGCAGACTCTTCAAGGTTGGGGCAGAGGCTGTCTATCACATAAGCTAACCACTGGGGTGTCTCAGGGAGTGCAAAAATTCCTATGGAAAAATTTACTGGGTGCTTACTTACTGGCTAAAGTCAAGAGTCCAAATCTCTAAGAAAAACTCAAATATGTAATTTTGCCATTTAGTGATTATGACTGATTCAAGCAATTGTATAAAAGAAAATGAGGTACACTAAACTCTTTAAAACCTTCAATCTGTTGTTTTCAGAAAAAAAAAAACAGAAGGAAAAAAAACAGCAACAACAAATAAATAGCTCTGGTGCATTTTTTAAAAAGTAGCTGATCTGCTTAAGACACTGATCAAGAATGTGTCTTGATCAGAAAAAAAAATGCACGATTAAAAAAAAGACATTCAACAAAACCACATGGCAACTGCTATAATGTGTGTACAGTAAACTATTTTATGCATGTACTATAGTCTATCACTTCCCTTCATTCATTCTGTTACATTCATTACACGGTAAGTACAGTACTTTCGTGAAACCACTAATGGTCACTGTTGAAAATGGCAATGAAAAACTTTTGATGAAGGCTCTAATAAGTCTCTTAAAATAAAGGTTCAACATGTACTAAATCCTTTAGTCTCTATAACCACAACCACATTTTAGGCAATGGCTGCCAATAGCCAGTTGACATTATTTAAACGTCATTCAACTATTTCAACATAAAGACACCTTAATGTCCACATCTAGATGTACATCATCTAGAAGAAGGAATTTACCAGTCCTTGGCATGGATTTACCTTCAGACAAATCTCTCTGACTCTAAATGAATTCAAGTCCCTCATACTTCACGTCCCCAATCTTGGTTTCAGGAAGCAGGATTCTGCCGTCTAGGGTGAACGCCACAATGTAAGTGGTGATTTTCCCAGCATCCTCCTCAGACTTTAGGGCAACAATAATCTGATCATCTGTGTTGGGGACAAACTTGAATGACGAAAAGCCATGCGTAGGGTTCAGGGTCCCAACATTTCTCACTTTAATGTCCTGGAAGTCTGGGGAGCAGCTGAGCATTAGATTGGTGCCCCGTCGCTCATCTGCTGTCTCATCGTATCGCTCGCTGCTAGCACGTCGTGGCAGGAAGAACCAGCGCTGCAATGTGTCGCTCCAAGCTGCAGACTCATGTATGAGGTACCCTGAGATGACGATAGAAAGGAAATGAACAGGGAATGGGAATGAAGCATCCATTTCAGTGATGTTAGCGATTGAACATGGAAACATGGAACTTGGAAAATAAAGTATTCCTGGGTGTTAAGACTATAAGAGCTCTTGACACTCTTAAAAGACACAAATGTTCTTGTGATATCAATGTCACTTTTAAAATACCAAATTCACTGCTCACTCCCGTTTCACTACAAATACATGCTGCATGTGAGCGAAAGGCTGCTGTTTACCGGGCGGACTGATGCCTGCAGCGCTGCGGAGAGCATCGTACTTAGGGACCCAGTTCTGGTGCTGTACATCTCCGTTGAATCCCACCACTTTTACCCACTCAGGATTGTCATTCAGCACTTCTCCACTGGTGGTGGTCCACTCCTTCCCCAAACCCCCCACATATAAGTGCTCATCCTTCACTGCAAGCCACTCAGCCTTAAACCCTAGAGAACGTCACAGAAATAACTGAATCAGACATCATATGTGAATTAATTGCTTCAAATTTCATTCATTATTATATCTTTATTTTAATAGTTTTTGACTGTTACCTTAAATTCAGCTCATGATGAAGATGATAAATTAATGTAGGTGTCAAGGTGGGGGTCGAATGTAGGTGTTTGTAATGTGTGTGTGTGTGCATTAACTTGGATGGGTTAAATGCAGAGGACAGATTCTGAGTATAAGTTACCATACTTGCCCTTCACATCACTTTGAAACCAGCTGTGCTTAATTTAATTGCAAAAAGGGTATAATAGCAACACTAACCTTTTGAAACCGAGCCATCCCCATCTGGCAGTATGACCCAGGGCACTGCCTTGAGTCCATCTATGTTATATACAACACCCGTACGATCATCAACGCTGTACAGCTTGCCATTAAACACCACTAATTCGGAGAGCTCCATGCCGCGACCCTTCTCTGCCAGGTGACTTTCCAAGACCACCCTGTCCTGATCCCATTCGACCGCCACTGTATCTCCACTCTCCGACACCAGGAGGTGACCCTTCAGCATGTAGCTAAACCAGGTCAGCTTCATGTCACTGAGTGAGTTCGTGTCCAGGTCAGCGATGACCCCTATACGGTAGCGTGTGCCCTGTGCCGTGCGCTCTGGTGGACTGAGGGGGTATGTGTCATTGTAATGGCCCTCCGTTCTCACCTCCTGATGGTTTAACCTCAAACCAAATTTGCTTCTGGTTTGGGGGTGAAAGGGCAAAAGCTGCATGTAGATGAGGAGGACGAGGGTTAGTGCTGACGCTATCACCACAATGGCTTTCCATTTGATGCGGAAGCGGGAGTCGGTGGTGTTGGTCATGGAAGCCAGCATCGGGAGCCCTCCAACAGAGATGCGCAGAGAGTTCATAGGCTCATTTTGGTTAAGATGTGCATAGCCTGGAGAAACAGGCATTAGGGAGGGACAGCAGCCACACCTACACAGGGAACATATTTAGGTCATGACACATTTACATTTATTCATTTAGCAGATGGTTTTATCCAAAGTGACTTACAATTGAGGAATACAACAAGTGATTCATCATTAAAAATTGTTAGCATTTATAGAAATGTTACTTGGCTTATGAGTGAGCAGGAAAGGAAGTGAATAAACTGTCAATCACTGGAATCAGCACAACCTGTTTATGCTGTTTATTCTAATTTTACCCTATTTGCATGGGTTTCTCTTTCTTCACCTCATCAACACAACCTTTTTTACTCTCATGAGAGACACTGGATCTGCCTAAACAGGTCCTGGAATACAGACAGTTAAAATCAAAGAGGTCCCACAAATGAAGCCACAACACAGCTGACAATACAGTCAGTTGGCAACCCCCAGTGTTAAATTCATTGTATTTGTGACGACTGATTACACATCCATATGAACTTCTCCGCTCTGGCTAAACTCTATGTGCCTTAGTTGAAAACTCATGCCATACCATTTCAGACTCCCACTTTTACAACTCTAAACTGTGTCATTTCTGCACACTAGCAGCACCAAACGGAACTGCAATTTTATGTTCTTCAAATATGGAACAGTTCTCCAATCTACCATTGGTCAGACAAACCGAATAGCTCTGCCCCAAGCTCACACCATTAGCTGAGACACTGTTCCGGGTTGGTTTTGATGTGTAAACAAATTCAGAGCAATGATCTGATAACCGCAGAGTTCATTCTATTCAGGGAAATCAACTAACCAAATGACTTACCTTTGTATACTAACCTGGAGTAGGAGGAAATGTTCAAAAAAAAAAGTCACACCAATTTTAACCCCTTTCTGCATTGGTGACAAACCCGTTTAACGACCTTGTTTCTCTATCATTTAATTTAACTGTCAATCCTTCATTGAGACAAACAGGGGCAAAGGTTACAAATTTACAGATTAGGTTGCATTAGATGCTTACATGAATAACAAAAATTACAAGTTTTAGATCACTCTTGTAATACCTAAGACACGACTATTTAGTTAGACCCAAGACACCAGACACTTACTTACCAGCTTCTCCAGCTATGACAGGATACACTGATGCCACAGCAACACTTTGTGTAGGAAATGAATAATGTTGACGTGGAGGGAAGGAGTGGCTTGGTGAACGGACGGAAGATATACAGGGTGAAAACAGGTACGGCTGGATATTACAGCAATGTTGTGAAAGCAGTTAACCAGTTTAAAAGGATTCGCACAATTCTCACATTTAAAAAATACAATTAGCAGCAGCCCTGGTTTATAAGGTTTATAAGTGTGTTACTCCAACTGTAAGACTCTGTACTGAACCATAACATACATACCCTAAAAAACAATACCTGTGGAATTTAGTTTGTTAATGATTTGTTTATCTGAAATGTTAATATTTAACACAGCTGAAAGCCTAAAACACAACCATTTCAGAATCTACATGGATGAAGGAAAGACTGTTTAATGGTATAAATGGTGTAAATGGTATAAAATCAGCCCTTCATATGCTCCGTCAGCTAAAACTGACTTAATGAGGTTTGGGCTGTCCATCCAGCCTGTGAGCACCACTGACAGTATCCTATCTGGCCATATTGTTGTAATTGTAACACGTGGGACCCTCCGAACCCGGAACGGTGTAGCCTCCATCACTTCTGTCCAAACAGAGACGTACAACTCAAAAATCGGCTCAAAATTGCACAAACACTGTGCGATTTTTGGCAGATTTTGAGGCGAATTCTGACTTGTGCGACTCTTTTTTTGAGTCGGGCCGAATTTCAGCTTTGTCATGCGTCGTTTGTTGTGCAGTGTACAGGGGGAAACAAGAAGCGATTAACCTCTGCCGACTGGCAATCGGACGGTCGGATGAATTTCTGAAGCTGCCTTTCCACTGTCTCTGACATTTGGATACGATTTTCGCAGGGAATTTTCGCAACTGGTCATGAAGCAACCATTACCCTAGGCTTATTCACCATGGTAAAATGAATGTATGAATATATCCACACAAAACAAATGACCCCCAAAATAAAAATATAGTAGGTTTATGGGGCTTGGATACGATTTTCGCAGGGAATTTTCGCAACTGGTCATGAAGCAACCATTACCCTAGGCTTATTCACCATGGTAAAATGAATGTATGAATATATCCACACAAAACAAATGACCCCCAAAATAAAAATATAGTAGGTTTATGGGGCTAAGCAACGTACATAATGATTTAATAATTATAAAATAATTATTTCTGCCATAATTATTCTAAACGCCATTTTACAGAAATAGTATATAGTGTTAAAGTTAAAGTGTAAAAATATTGGTAATTCTGAATTCTTGCGCTCATAGTTTTGATTAGAATACATCACATCTGGTCGGGCGGTCGCATACGGTCTAGCCGCAGAAGCAAAGATTGTCTTACTATAGGGAGATGAGAGGGTCTGTATTACTTACTTTTGGAGAAAGCGTAACGGTCAACTTGATCACGTGTGCCTTAATAACCAATCACATTACAGCCTTGACGTCACTGAATTTCAGTCAGAGTAGTGCGACACTCAATTGCCGTTTACGGACACCATAGGAATGAATGAGAAATGCCGTAAGCTGTATCCCACCTGTCAGAAAAAGTCAGTGACTTCTCTTATAAAATGGCATTTTTTCGCTGTAAACTCTAAGAATAGTTCAATCCAAAAGTATTTCTTAGTGTAAAACATGTTGAAGATTAGCTGATAGGCTGTCGATTCATTAAATTATAAGCTGCTTCCTCTAAAAAGCTGTTTATTCAGTGTAGTGAAGCCAAACAAAACGGCCTCTGGTCTCCTTTGCCACATACTGGCATACCGGAAGAGTTAGCTTTAGCCGTTACGCTTTTGCAGGCTTGCCTTCTAGTGGCTTTGGCAGAAGTTCAAATATTTTAATGGATCCGAAGCTCAAAACAATTTCCGCATACGCATATAATCAGAACTCCATGCAGCTCCCGCACTACTCTCCATTGGAAATTAATGACTTCCGTTCTATCACTTGTCATTTGTCGGAGATAATGGAAAGACAGC
>NW_015554247.1:167623-168889 GCF_001515605.1 Sinocyclocheilus anshuiensis | reverse complement strand
TCCCCCTCTGGCCCCCCTAAATTTGAAATCGTATCACACCAAACAGTTGTCCTGTGGGTGGCAGTAAAGGAAAAGAGTAATTCATTGTGCCATAGGAAATTACTCAAAGCGAGAATGCATGCAGAGACTGGAGCTTCACATATTCATTGGAGCTACACCAAAAAACAAAACAAAAACAAACAAACAAAAAAAAAAGAGATACAAGTAATGAAAATTAATTAATTTCAGTCATGTTCACGTAGTGAGAAATAAATAAGTAGGGATATCTGCAGGCTGGAGCAGTGGGCGTGGCAAAAGATTAGGGGGCGTGGATAAAGGT
Source organism: Sinocyclocheilus anshuiensis (assembly GCF_001515605.1). Taxonomy (NCBI): domain Eukaryota; kingdom Metazoa; phylum Chordata; class Actinopteri; order Cypriniformes; family Cyprinidae; genus Sinocyclocheilus; species Sinocyclocheilus anshuiensis. Next base: position 168,570 of record NW_015554247.1, on the reverse strand, counting down.
CTTTCTAATTGTTTAGGGTTAGGGGTTAATTTCTGTTGTAGCATTAACCTTTTGGCACGCCACCTTTTGCCACGCCCATTACTCTGACCTGCAGCTACCCCTGTCTCGAAATAAACTATCCAAGTGTCCGCTGTTGCTAATATTATTATCACAGTACTATACAAAATTATTTGTCAAATAAATGAAACATGATGAAACATTCATTTGAGTTGAAATTGTTATAGCTTACTTCTAAAGATTGCAGTGATACATGACATGGTGAAAATGACTGAATGAAAAGCACTGAAAGTAGGTTAAGATGAATTTTAAGTGGCCCCTGCCTGCCTACAAATGAAGGAAGGCAAATGAAAATGAACATTAAAATGTATGTTGCCACTTCACTGTACTCTCCAAAGGCAAAATGCAGCAATTACACTAACAATGGAACTGAGGAAATGGCTTCCTCAGTTCCATTGATGTGATATGAATTTCCACATTCCACTTTCTCTTAATCTGAACAGTTCATTCAACCCAGCCAACAAAAGGAGTGGTACATGTGTATTCAGGAAGAGTATGCACTTATTATTATTAAAGGGGTCATATGATGTTGCTAACGAGAACATTATTTTGTGTATTTGGTGTAATGCAATGTGTTTATGCGGTTTAAGGTTAAAAAAACACATTTTCCACATACTGTACATTACCTGTGCCCCGCCTTTCTGAAACGCGTCGATTTTTACAAAACTCATTGGTCTGAAAAGCGAGGTGTGCTCTGATTGGCCAGCTATCCAGTGCGTTGTGATTGGCCGAATACCTCAAGCGCGTGACGGAAATGTTACGCCCCTTAACACACTGTCTGTGATGCCGTGTCCGGCCGGAGCGACGAGACAAAACCAATAAAACCCATTATAAACGAGGCATTTGTTGCATCCAGTGGGGACATAATTACGGATTATAATGACTTATAC
>NW_015554247.1:145138-167586 GCF_001515605.1 Sinocyclocheilus anshuiensis | reverse complement strand
TTACGCCTTCTTTCTTTGCGTGAACATTTGGGCGGCGTTATGCAAATCTTCCCACATCGTGACGTAGACGTGGGGGCGTGTTTAAACGAGCCGTTTTAGGAGGACGTGGACGAGTCTTAACTTTTATAAAGAATATCTCTTTTGGGTTTGAGACTTTAGTGATCTTAAATATTCATGAACCGCTTGTAACACTCCAAAGAGAAAGGAAAACTTGAAATCGCATCATATGACCCCTTTATTATTATTATTATTATTATGCATCACATTAGACTTTAACAGTTTTGCAAAACATCTGTTGCCCTTTTACACTTGTGTGAAAACCTTTGCTCCATAAAAAAACTAGAAAATTCTAATATTCACATTCCCATTTTACTGAAATAAAATACAACATTACTCTGATGTGGAATCAAATACACATGATTAGAGTGGTAAAGATTCGTTGTATTAAAAATACTAAAATACTCGAAATAATGTGTACAGCTTATTAAGTGAAACATATTCACCAATAAATGCCAACTACAAATGTTGCTACTTCCCCTTTCATAATACTCATTAATAAAATCAATACTTAAAAAACAAAATATAGAAGTTGAGTTGTATTCAAAAAATCTTTGCAACTTTGTGGCACACTGTAGTTACAATTACAGCTTTTAATAACACTGGAAAATCATCAATTCTTCTTTAATAACGGGCAAGTTTTATACACTACAAGCAATTTAGGACATTTGTAAACCTTTGGCAATGACTGATCTTGCATCTTCTGATTCTGATGATCACAAAGAAGTTATGGCTTCAACAAATTTGCAAAATATGTATTTGTAATGCATTTTGTTTCCCATTATTTGATCCCTGAACCACTGTGACTGTCTCTATCAGGTTGGTATTTGTCTGTAAATATTAGTTTATTTAAGGAGCAAATTTAACTTGGTCAATTAATTCTGAACCAGATGGCATGCATTTGATTTATTTCCTTTTTCTTTTTATGTTTTTAACAAAGTTCTAAATGTAAATAATCCCTGGATTATTCAGTAGAGTATAGTTGATCTCTATATAGACCAGTGAATATTCCACAAATAATTACAAGGACTAGGATGTGTACCAAGAGCTATCTATTTATGGATTCAATAATAAGAAATTCCTTAGGGCTCGTGAACTAACTAATCTTTAGTCACGTGATGTAAACTTTTACCGCTGGACCAATTGGACACCGCTTCTTTCTACCTATTCAATCTAGTATTTGTTACCCAAAGATATTATAATTATACATAATTCTACTTCTCCATGTGTTCGGCCAAATACTTGGGTTATACAGTATATTTCACAAGAGTTAATCTCTTGCATTACATCAACATTTGTAACTATCTTAGATATTCGGTTATGAAAAGATCGCACACAAACAGAGGGCTATTAAACTACTTTTTGTGTGTGTGTGCGAAGGTATTTCTTTCATTTTAATTAATATACATTTTATTTCAAAAAGTCGTATTTGCTTGGCCCACCTAACAGTGACATGTCTAGAGAGCCAGTGAATTTCTGCATGAACCCAGTACAGTGTTCTCTAGCTGCAAGTATTTATAAAGCGTACTATACTTACAGTAGGGTGGAAGACAAGGCTCAAAATGAATCCGGGCTGCTGATGATCAAACCGCGGCTTGTGAACTCTCATTCCTCACGGATCCATTCAGGCAGCTCTGCGCATCCCATACACTTCCGCAATCGGGGGTGTGCTCAGTGCGCAGCGAACCAGACCTTTCCGCTCATACACGCGTACATTTTACGCACACTTTTTTTTTTTTTTTGTAACTACGACAGCAATGAAAACATTTAATTTTACAGCATGCAAGAAACACGTTACAGAGTTATAATATACATAAAAAATGCAACCAATGAAAAAATTACTAATAAAAAAGGTGTCAGGAGTGTAATAAAAAGTTTCATATTACCATATAATACTAAATCATGTATAGCCTACACTAATACTCATTAGATTTAAAATGTATATAGAATGCACTATAGGCTGTTTACATGAATTTATAGTTATGAATTTACGAAAAGCATGACCATAACCTATGAAGAGCATGGCTGTTATAATAGATAGGCTATTTATTTCAATGGTTGCAATATATTTCTCAGGAGATTTTTTTTTTTTTTTTTTGCACCCACAATAATATAGTTACATGCAAACCAGCAAACCCTTGTTCTAATAATCTAAACATAAAATATACTTATCTAGAACAATTTGAGTTTGTGATATATGCATATTAGCTTAAATTAATTCATTCTGTCTTTGATGTAAAGCTTTGGGCTTAACATTAAAAAAAAAAAAAATTCATACGATACATGTTTTTAAGTAATTATACAGCCATGCAATACGTTATACTTTTGTAACAGTTACACAAGATCCTGCAGACTCTGAGATATTATCTGACCATACTCAGCACAATACACTGGACTTGCAATAACACACAGACGAAAACTGAACATGATAGAAATTATATTCATCCAGGTATCAGCACCAGTGACCTATATTATTGATTAAAAAAATCACAAGTACTTTACTTGGGGTTAAACACAGCGGTGTTACAAACCTTTAAATAGAGGCTACAATAAAAATTACATCTAAATTAAGAAAGTAGGCTACAATGTTAAAGGGTTAGTTCACCCAAAAATGAAAATTAGCCCATAAATTACTCACCCTCAAGTCATCCTAGGTGTATATGACTTTCTTCTTTCAGACGAATCCAGTCAGAGTTATATTAAAAATTGTCTTTGATCTTTCAAGCTGTTTAATGCCACTCAGCGGGTGTTGCATGCTTCAGTCCAAAAGAAGTTAAATAAAAAGCGCCCATCCATAAAAAAAAGTGTCTCACACGGCTCCGGGGGGTGAGCAAAGGCCTCCTGTAGTGAATCGATGCGTTTTTGTTAGAAAAATATCCATATTCAAAACGTAATAATCGCTTTAATCTAGCTTGCGCTCACTGTTGTAAATGGAAGCAGCTCCGGGCAGATGACGTATGAAGTCGGCGTTGCGCATGCGCCGGTGAGTCTCGTGGAAACCAACGTTTGTTAACAGGAGCAAAGGAAGCAAAGTTTCCTTACTTTAGCAAAGGAAAACCAGTCTCCTCTTGGCTTATATTGAAATCCTCCGACATTCTTCTTTACAAATCCTTGTTTTGTACTTCTAATTAGTGACCGGTGTTTTGTTTTGATCTCTCCGCTGCGCTTCCGCGTCCGTCACTTCTGAGCGGCGCATGCGCTATGGGCTAATTTTCATTTTTGGGTGAACTAACCCTTTAACCCTTTGTACACCAGGCTGTGCAATGATTAGATTTTTCTGACAGGAATAGTTCACCCAAAAATAAAAACTGTAATTTATTCACCCTAATGGTGTTACAAACATGACTGACTTTCTCCTGCAGAACATACAAACAATAATTTTGAGAACACTGTACCCCATTGACTCTCTTTGAATTTTGAAACTTGAGACATCTTTATCTTTTATTTATTTAATTTTTTTTCAAAATGATCTTTTGTGTGTGTTTGTTTTGCAGTAGAAAGAGAGTCATACATAGAGCAGAGGGTGAGTAAAATAAAAAAAAAAAATGTTAAATATTTAAAATTTTTGGTAAACTACCCCCTAATCTTTAGATTTCAAACGGGATACAAGACTTTGATATCAGTTAACATTGGAAAAAATCAAGTGTTTATTGTGCAGCATTTCCTTACAAAAACGAGAATGTTGCAATACCTGCTGTTACAAATACAGTTGCAAAGTAAATGAACAGAAAGACACAATGATTATGTGCTATAACAGAACTGTGTAAAGGAAATGTCCCTACCTTCAACAAAACAACCATATTGAAAAGAGTTTCAATTTAGTGGCCAACTTAGATGATTATTTATTCTAGTTTTTCTTTTATTCATTTGAGGGAAATGAAGAAAACAGTACAAGTGGTCTAAAATAGTCAATGCAGAAATACATGTATAGAAATTCCTTGGAACTAATGTCAATTCCTAGATATTACTTTCAAAATAATGCACAATTTCAATAGTAAGAGGTAGAAATCTTGCAGTGAATTTGGCCTGACATAAAAGAGCATTTTAAAGGTAAACTGCTAGAAGTCGTCAACAATATTACATTATATGATTGTTTAATACTTCAATACTCAGGTGCTTACAGTTTACAAAAATAAGGCTTAGTATCCACACAAAGCCCATTGTCTGTCAAAAATTAAATTAAAGCACATTTACAGTAGTTTACTCATTTCAATATCTCACAACCTCAATCTAACTATTCAACAGTTATCTATTCTAGACTCAAGACTGAAGTTAGCAGTAAATAAAGCCATTTGGCAATAGATTTAGTGCATACTTTTCAACAAATGTGATATATGGCAAAGCAGTGCTTTTAAGGAATTACTCAGTTGTGGTAACATATTTGGCACAGAGTCTGTTCACTTTCTATTATCTGCATATGAGGAATTTTGTATAGATTTCGGTTTTGTATGGAAATGACTCTACCGTTAAGGCATGTCAATTCTGTAGATTTTCATACATTATGTGATTGTGCATTCAGGACATGGAATAAAGCAAATTCCATCTATTTCATAAATGTAAAAACTGCAGCTGGTGTTGAATCTGTTTTTCAGAAACTAATTTGGAGAAGAAGAAAAAAAAGCTAGCAAGATAATTCTGCAGAAGTGCAAAGATCTTTTACACTTAGGGTTTAGAATTTGCGTCAAAACGAAATCAAAATAAATAGCTTTTTCCAAACACGAAAATACACACTAGCAAAGCACACCAAATCCCTGGTCACAATTTAAACTCTTATGGAAAAGGAAAAAAGTGGAGCATATGAAACACAGTCCACACAGGTGAGCCTCTCAGAAGCGTTAAAATGCCTTCACCCTCAGTACGCGGGAGGCTGATAGCCTCCCTGTCCCGCAGAACTGGCGGTGAATGGGGACTGCTGGTAACCCTCTGGAGCACCAGCATATGCGGAAGGGTATGGGGAAGTATGGTCGCCGGCTGGATCATTGTAGCCTAGGCCAACCTCGTCCATTCCTTGGCGGTATCGTCGAAATGCCAACACAGTAAGCATGGCCTTGAGAAAAAGGGTGATACTTGTTTCAGTTTATCAAATAGACAAGGAGACCATCAGGCAGCAACAGGAAGTCTAATAAAGTGAGATGTGCTCACCCAGGTGGCAGTGGAGAAGAAGGAAAACGCCACCACAGCTCGAGCTGCATCAGCTATTACAGCTGATCGAGTAGTGTGAGACCACTGATTGGCTAGGAAGCAGAAACACACAAACCACAGGAACGTCCACACACCTGATTAGAAAAACGGAGAGAAACATAAAGGGTTTGTTCTCCCAAAAGTGAAAATTCTGTCATCATTTACTCAACCCCACATCATTCCAGAAAATCATTAAAAAAATAACAATAATAATTCTTACCAGAGAAACCAAGATCACCCAAGACGATGTATTTTCTGTCGTTGGCATTGCTTATCTGGGGGAAGTAGGCATCCAGCACAATAAAGACAACACAGGCCAGGAAAGCTAAAATTCCAATACCAATTCCATAGCTGCAAGCACTGTCATTCTGATTGAACATGCATTTAGTGACGTCTACATGCTCTTCATTCATGTAGCCTTCAGAAAGGATGGTAGCAAACACCACTATGGAGAAGAGCTGCGACGGAAAGAAACAGAGGCAGAATTAGGGACAACAATAGAATCTCTTTAATAATGCATCCTCACAGGTGTAAGAAACACCAAAGAAACTACTATTGCAACATTGTCATGTCTGAATGGGAATCTGTCTAAAGATTTAACATTTAAAATGTAATATTTTTTGTGTGCTCATGCTTACACTATATTTCTTAAAAACATGAATGTCTTTGCAATAAATAATAAAACATAAAAGTATGCCAAACTGTCTTAATAGCTACTATCTGGGGCCAGTGTAACTTCAAGGGATAGTTCACCCAAAAATGAAAATTCTGTCATTAATTACTCACCCTCATTTCGTTTCAAACCCGTAAGACCTTCGTTCATCTTCAGAACACAAATTAAGATAGTTTTGATAGAATCTGAGAGCTGTCTGACCCTGCATAGACAGCAACAGAACTGAAATGTGCCCAAGTCCAGAAACGTAGCAAGGAGATCTGTAAAATAATCCATGTGACATCAGGGGTTCAATCGTAATTATACGAAGCTACCAGAATACTTTTTGTGCGCAAAAGAAAAAAAAAAAGACTTTATTCAACAATTCGTCTCCTCCGCATCACCCTGTAGCGCCATTTTGGAGAGTATCAGCTGGACGTAAACAGCGTATGCTGTTCTGTGTCAGCTGCGTCACGCCGGATCTGTTTCCTACGTTGTTGTGATTTGATCTGAACGAAAACAGCGTATCCGCGTGACGCAGCTGACACAGAACAGCATACACTGTTTACTTCCAGCTGATACTCTCCAAAATGGCAGTTATTTTCAAAAAGTCGTTATTTTTTTTCTTTTGCGCACAAAAAGTATTCTCGTAAGGTCTTACGGGTTTGAAACGACATGAGGGTGAGTAATTAATGACAGAATTTTCATTTTTGGGTGAACTAGCCCTTTAACAGTACTATTGTAGTAAATGGTTTAGATTTGCGAAAGAAAGAAAGAAAGAAAGAAAGAAAGAAAGAAAGAAAGAAAGAGAGAAAGAAAGCACACGCAAACTAGCTGCATAAAACTAAGTATTACAGAACTGTGCCATGTTGACATCTTGATTTTACTCGTGTTGACAAGTCACATGATGCAGACCTCAACATCAAACTACCAAACTACTGCTGCCATATGGTCTGTGCTTTGCAACTTACGACAGCCGAATTTAGTTTTGCGTCTAACCTCTTTTCAACTAACACAGTTTGAGGCCAGCCAGAATAATATCCCACACTTTCATCATCATCGAGTAGGAGCACTAGCTCGATTAGCTAACGATGACTTTGATCTCACCCAACTGAGCAGCCGGACGACAGTCTGCGGTCGCTTCAGAAAGCTCCAGAAATCAAAGGCTCCACCGGCCAGCGAAGCACCGTAAGCACTCGTCTCCATGTCCGCGTTTGTGACACTGTAGCCCCTCTTTATTATTGGTCAGCGCTTCGGCAGACTGTCCAGCTTGATGATCTGCTATTTACTTTCACAATTGTTTCCTGAAAGTAGCGCAGCACCACCCATCAAGGAAGTACACGTCACGTCAGAACGAACATTCACAGGCAGGCAGTTATTATTATCAAACATAAACAGCCCCTGTTTTACACACGTCCTGCGTGTATGTCTATCTATCTATCTATCTATCTATCTATCTCTATCTATCTATCTATCTATCTATCTATCTATCTATCTATCTATCTATCTATCTGTCTCATATTAATAATTAATATAATACAGGCTGTCATTCTGTTGATCTAGTCCTCTGGCAAAGATGGCAGCTGTTTGATATATGCCATGGACATGCTTAAATATTTATGAGTGTAAAGACTTTTCCAGTATTGTGCTGTTTGTTCGTGTGTAGTCTTGATGTTTCATCACAGTTTGCACACAAGAGTTTACACCGCTTTAATCTAACTGCAGAAGTAACGTTAGGCCTGTTGTTTGAGGGTTGACCACGTGGCCTCAATCTGTAGAGACTCGTTCACGGAAACACTTTTTCGTTTGTTTGTTGACCTATGGGTAAATGCAGAGCACTAATTCCGAGTATGGGTCACCATACTTGGCCACATGTCACGTCACTTTAATGATTCTCTCAGAACTCTGAAGTAAATGTGTAAGTATGAATATAATCCTCTAGGTGGCGCTATTAATCTACTTTTAATTCAAAGGTTCACCCAGAAATGTATGTTCATTATTTGTTTACATAGCTCATGTCTTTCAAACCTGAGTGCATTTCTTTAGTGTAACACAAAATAAGATATTTAAAAAATGTCCAGTCAACATTGGACCCCACTGGCTTTCATTTATGGACTATGAAAGAAAAAAATATATATGTTGTGTTTCATAGAAGAAAGTAAGTCGTACAGCCCTGTTGAAAAAAACAGCATATGCTGGTTAGGTATGTTTTGACGCTGGGATGCTGGTTTAAGCTGGTCCTTTGCTGGTTTATGCTGGTCATGTGCTGGTAAAGGACCAGCATAAACCAGCAAAAGGATCAGCATAAACCAGCAAAGGACCAGCTTAAACCAGCAAAGGACCAGTTTAAACCAGCAAAGGACCAGCTTAAACCAGCATCCCAGCGTCAAAACATACCTAACCAGCATATGCTGGTTTTTTCAACAGGGAGGTTCGGTGAATGTATCTAACTGATGATAGGAATTTCATTTCATCTCTATCAATCGAGTTACCGTATTGACCCGAATATAAGACGATGTTTTTTTCTTGGAAATACATCTGTCAATAATACACCCACAACAATAGGTGGCGCCAAATACGCATTAAAACGAGTGTGCCATGAAATACGTAATGTAATGCGTGTTGTAAAGATCGCGAGTAAAAACAAAAGAAAAAGAAAACCTTACAGCTGCATGAGTCGTGACTGTCACGTTAGCCTGATGGGACCAAACTCCCTTTGTGATTTTAAAACGTAAGACAGTACCCAGGTTTGAAGACTATAGATTTAACTTCTACTGTTAATAAGATTTTGGTAGGCTACTATTCGGTTAAGTGGTGACATAAGAAACGCTGTTTCCGGGCCCAAGCCTCAACTCGCTTCACTTGAGAATACTACCTCAGCAGCCGTTTATGAGCACTGTTTATTCATATTAAACATTTAAGCTAAACGTTTTCAAACTTACGGTCTACACTACAGTCTCCATGCTCACAGCGTCCCAAACACAAATCATTTGTATATTTATTTATTTATATTTATATTTTCATTGTCTATTTTCATTGTCTTTCTTGCTATCTGGGATTTCGGTATGTAGTTAAAAGTTAGGATTATAATTTTTTTGGGTAGTATATCACATTGTGAGTGTATATTAGCACCTTTTGTTGTTTTCTCGTGGTGTCTGATAGAGCGTTTGGACACGGAAGCGGTGACACGTGACGTCAGATTTAACAAGTGGATTAGATGGATAGCCTAAATGTCCTAATTCAGATGGGCTACCTGTTTTTTAAAAAAATGTTACGGTGTATCAAAAAGTGTATATTTTTTCAATGTGATTGTTGGTACATTTGACCAGTTTTTACCATCCTTTCAAAACAAAAATTAAAATAGGAAAAATATGCAATATGAAAATGAAGACAAAATGTGTTTTACTGAGAAAAAACAAGATTTGGTTTTTGAAAAGCCTTTTTCCAAAATGTACATCTGGAAAAAGGGGGGTCATCTTATATTCGGGCCAATACGGTACTTCAATACAGTGGACCCAAAACGTATTTGGACAATTAAGCCACAATTAAAAATATTAGTTTTATACATAATATTTCAAAACAGTGTCATTTGTTTTAAATAAATATAGCATAAGCACACTTTTCAATCAAAACATCTCACAAAATGAAGTTTGTTAGGTTTCAAAATCCACTGTCCGGCTTTCAGAAACAGATGCAAAGTTGAGTTGCACAAAACTGTGAGTAAATGGCTCCATTCCAGACCTTGCTGCATGTTTGCGGTGTAGATGGAGACGATTCTGACAGACACAGAGGATTTCATTCAATAGCAAATGATGCAAGATACATGTTTTAAATCAGCTTTGCTGCAGATGTTAAAATAGGTGACACATTAGAAAATCCACTTACACCTAACTCATGCAACTGACAATTGTATCTAGTGTGTTGTCAAAAGGTGTGATGAAGATATGACACGGCCATGAGGTTTTGAAAGTTTGCTGCCGATACAAGTAAATGTTTTCACTGTACCGTATGACTGAATCTGTTATAGCTGACTTTTTCAGATGAAGGCCGAGTTACAGTAATTTGTCAGTCTCTCTACCACGGTAAGGCCTGTTTACAATATCACATACTGTACCATACTGTAATGTAAAATACCTGTCTCCCACCTGACGCATCTCGGTCTGATGGACGCTTGATTGTTTGTTTCTTGTGCTCTGTCCTGCTCTATTTCCACAAATGAGAAATATTAGCAGTTTTGGAAATTGCAGACCAGTTGCTGCGAATGATTACTGTGAAGTTTATATGATGAAACACTAAGGGAGAGCGGGGCACAAAGTAACACTTTTTGACTTTCTCAGTTTGTGTAAATCCACATGGGGTTCAGAATAAAAAATGTTTTATCCACAGTAATTTTACACTTGTCTAGTACAAATATGTCGCTTTGTTTCATAATTACAGTGTATACGTTTTTCTTTATTTACCCTCAAAAAATGGAATGTGAAATGTGACAACATGCCCCATAGGTGGGGTACATTGTAACATCTGAGGGGCACGTTGTAACATGACCATATGACAGCTTAAAATGTTATCTGATCGAATGAAAAAAAATATACAAGACAAACTAAAATATTTTGTTAATAAAATAATATTTTTGTTTTTTTTCAAATAAAATGATGGCGTTTTTGAAGAATTAAAAATAATCTGATTTTGGAGTTTGACAATGAACACATTATGCATCCATGCTTGGGACGGCAAAATAAACCAGCAAAAATGCTTTACATGTCTTGAAATAATAATTTCTAAACATTAAACATTGACTGTCAGTCTTTATTCACCTGTTTCTCGTTGTTTCTCATTCAAAGTAAATAGAGTATATTACATCGCTAATGTCATAGATAGAATAGCACAATGTAACGCAGTGTTACAACGTGCCCCATCCACGCAACTAGAATTTAAAACTGGTTAGTGTCTTTTGTAGTTATCAAAGCATTAAAAAATGATCTAAACTGATAAATAACAGATTGGAGATTAAAATAATAGCAGATTTGTCTCATTTTAAATGAATACAAACGGAGAATTTTAATTTTACTAAGGTAAAGTAAATGTTCAGCGATATCTTCAAAGGATTTTTGAATTTTGGCGCAGTTTTTTTCCTATATAATGTTGATATGGTAACTAATAAATACTGTAAATAACGCAAAAGTAACGTAACGCATTACTTTCCATAAAAAGTAACTAAGTAACGTAATTAGTTACTTTTTCATGGAGTAACGCAATATTGTAATGCATTACTTTTAAAAGTAACTTTCCCCAACACTGGTTACAACTAACCCCGCGGTACTTTGTGCCCTGCGCTCCCCTATTGTGTGTAGTAAAAAAGATACTTTATGATTTTTTGTTGTCTACTAATTGAAATAATACATTTTTAAATATTTTGATGATCTGTTGTGAGATTAGTACTTAAGAGTGTTGTATGTGTAAAAAAAAAAAAAAAAAAAAAACAAATTCGCAAGACGTCAGCCCGTTCTTGTTTCTTCCTCCCAGCATGGTGACTGTGGTTTTTGACTTTGTATGCAGTCTGTCAACGGTGCAATTGTTTCTGCTGACTGCTAAAGTACCCGTCACTGTTTCTTCATACGAAAGCTTTGTCCAGAGTATTTTCTTCTTAGGCTGTGCTGGAAACTTTGCGTAGCAGCAGCTGTTTAGGTGAGTATGGTAATTGGTGGTACTTTATCAGTACAGCTGTCAGACCTCTGCTTTTTCTGTCTAAGATGAGTGTTGTTGTTGAATGAATAACATGGGTTGATAGAAAATCTAAAATGAGCTCTGAAAATCTACTGTGATAGACAGTATAGAGCTGAATACCCTCGTGAAAAAGAAGTACACTTTAGCATACTTTTTAAAAGAGTATGTACTATGGAAATAATATACTTTATATAGCCTACTTAAACATGAACTGAATGTAATGTTAAACACATTTAAATATAATCAAGTACTTAACATGTGTTACTATGTTAGTCAACACAAAAAAATAAGTGTACTTCTTTAAAGCATGACAAGAGATTCATAATGATTTGAAGTGTATTTAAAGGGGTCATATGATGCAATTTCAATGTTTCCTTTCTCTTTGGAGTGTTACAAGCTCTTGGTGCATAAAGAAGATCTGTAAAGTTGCAACGACTAAAGTCTCAAATCCAAAGAGATATTCTTTATAAAAGTTCAGAGTCAGCCACGCCTACCTAAAACGCCTCGTTTAAACACGCCCCCACATGTCTACCTCACTATGTGGGAAGATTTGCATAACGCCGCCCAAATGTTCACGCAAAGAAAGAAGGCGTAACTTTTATTCTCGCTGTAGTATTGTTGTTGCTGCCGCCGCCGCCATGTCGTTTAATTTGACATTATTACACAGAGCTCTTTCTACAAGTGTACTAAGTATGTTGAGAAACACAGTCAGGAAAGTGTGCTGATTTTAAGAACACTTAAGTGGCCTTTTATTTCATTAATATTGTATTGTCTGTAGGTACAGTTTTAATTTATTCATTTTTAAATATACTGTTAAGAGTTGAAGTATGCTACAAGTGCACATTTATACAATTAAGCACACTTCTTCGTTTTTTTTACAAGAGTAGTTTAACATAAGGAATGGACAAGTATTTAAAATATTTTCTAAGGGAACGTTTATTATGTTATGGTATCTTTTGATGTTGATTTTGACATAAATGAATGACACACTTTTTGTTTTTAAGGTTACTTTATGTGGTTTGCAACATAAGCTAAATTTCTCTGGAAAATAAATCCCAGGCACATATTGCCTCATAATACGAAAGTTTATTTCTGATGCTGCTTATGACCTGCATTTTCTGCTCTGATGCACACAGCTCTAGACAGTCTGGATGGCTGCATCCCAGTTCATGGAGACGATTTCCAGTGAAGATGAAGACCAAGACCTGATTGAGCTGGAAGCTATTAGGAGACCATACAGAGCAGTCAAATGTGGGTACACAGCATACAGACAGCCTGACGTAAATCCCATAGGACAGAAATAACTTATTTTAACTCTAACTTCTATTTTTTTCTGTTTGTAGTTGATCTGACACATGCAAATCAAGAAGACTTAGAAGCACAGCATTACCATGAGCCCAAACACACCAATGCCCTGCACAGGAATAACTGGTCCTCTTCAACCCAGAGGGTCCTGTCTTCCATGCCTAGTCGCTCTATCAGTAAGAGAATGTTTTGATGCTGTTTTTCATATCGATTTTACAATTAATAAAATCATAGCTTTTTTTTACTGAAATATGCTCTTGTGGCTGTAACAATAGATCCGAACTTACAAATATATGCATTTTATTGTATCAGATAACAAAATAATAGTATATGCAAACAAACCCTTCTGGAAAAAGAAGTATACTTTAGCATATACTTGCTTATTACAGAAATAATATACTTTGAAAGAATATATTTAAGTGTGATATGAGTGTAATGTTTTTGGACTCTTGTTGCATGTTATTTACAATGAAATGAAAATGTGTTTAAATTGATATTAAATGCAATTAGCTGAACTTAAAAGTGCTTTTTTGACCCATGCATTTAAGTACACTTAAGAACATTTTTATATGTGATTTCATAATTAATTCTGTTGTTTTTGAAATATGGTTAAAGTGAATGTACTGACAAGCATTTAAACTGAAATATACTTTAATGTACTTTAATTCTACTGAAACTTGTATCTTTAAATACATTTGTAATTACACATGATGAACAACGTACAAACGATGAGTAATGATGAAGTTGCAATTTAGTACATTTAAAGTATATTTACTTTAAATGTAATAGTGCCTTGCACACCATGCAATTATAATCCAGTACTTTACATGTGCAACACGTCAAAGTAAGTATACTTCTTTAAAGCATGACAAAATATTATTAAAACATAATGATCTAAAATGTATTTTAAAGTAAAACTTGACATTTTTACAATATAATATAAAAGTTTGACTTCATTACAAAGTACACTTTTTTTAAATGAACTTATTGCATTAAGAAACCATCATGAAAATGTTTTCTCATTAAGTACACTTAAGTGGCCTTTTCTTTAATATTATTTGCAAGTACAATTTTTTTAATTAAAATATACTTGTAAAATTTGAAGTACACTCTAAAAAATCTGTAAAAATAGGGCACAAAGTACCATGTTAGTTTGAAGGAATTTTCTATTGTATTTCTTTTTTACCTGTATTTTGAATTTTCCACTGCATTTCATTGTGTTTTAGAGTTTTTAGAGAAATGCCGGTAAAATTAATGGATAATGTCCCGGTAATGAGCCACCAGTACTTTTACTGTTATTTCTTACAGTGTACACTACTAAGTGCTCATTCAATACAATTAAGTTCTAGAAATTTCCTCTGAACTGACTTTTGCATTTCCTTTTAATCAGTTGATGTTTTGGTGATTTTAAGTGGTTGTTCAAAGTCAGTTCTTCTCAAGTTCACACGTAGCAGAGGAATCACATTAACCATCAACATCATCCACCAATATTTGACAGCCACAAAATGTCCACATGTCTTTTGTGTTTGTTATTTATTTTTTCATTTACACATTAATCTACACTTTATATTTTACGGTACTTGTAGTTTGTTACTTGTAATACAGTCTTCTCCACTAACAATGTATTTATTTTCTCCAGTTTCCGGTGTAATGTGTTACATTTATGATGCTTTTTTGCTGTCTTTCCTCAGGATTTAATCAGTCGACTGCGCTCTCCCGATCCACAGAGGCGCGTAGAAGACGACCTCTTAGCATTGTGTCCACCACTCACTGCACTACAGAGCAGGATGTCTTTAGAGAACAGGACGACTGCAAGAATGATGGTTTGCAGCAGTAAAACGCTCACAATGCCAACTATCTGAAGCAATCAGGGCTCATATTATGAGGAATCAAATTTTTCTTGATCTTTAAAGATAAAAGCATTTGATGTACTGTGAAACATACTGTAACTCTTAGAACTTCCTCCTCAGCGAAAAAGAAAGTTTACTGAAACTAAACTGCAACAAAGACTCGTTCTATACTTCTCCAATTTAATTTCACACTTATTTACATAAAAGTCTTAAAGGCACAGCAACAAGAAACAGGCTGTTTATATTGGAAATGGTGTGTGGAGATGCAGAAATCTTTATTAACATTAGAAGTGGACCCCTGACACTTTGTTTCTGTGTTCTAGTGACACAAAAGGAAGAGCTGCTAAACAAACTACACGGTTTGTCTGCTGGTGAATGTGTGCGTGTGTTGCATGAAATGCCCCTTAGTGTCTCTGAGAAGCGTCAGATCAGGTGACTTTTAGACAGCATTAGTACATCTTTTCAAAATTATATCACCTGAGTGCAATAATTCATTTGTTCTTTGTGTCAAAATGGTTCATTTCATTTTCATTCATCTCAGTCTTTGCGTAATCTTATCTAAATGTGTCTTTTCAGAGCTCTGGTCTTCTGTTGGGAGGCTGGACAGCCTCTCTCTGCTAACAGAGCCCTGTGCTGTCATCAATTTAAAACTTGGTTCTTGAAGGTGAATGTCTTCTTGCATTTAAGATTTAAACACTAACCTGTGTTGTTTAATTTTATTCTATAATAGATGAATAAATGTAAAAAATGTATAAATATATAAATATATAAATGAAATCATAGGTTAAAGTACTAATAAAAATCCACAATAAATGGTAACATGATTGCAGATTTAGCATTTAGATTTGGGTACAAGGGTACAATTTGTACCCTATTCACATAGAAATTACCATTGAAAGTGGCATTTTTAAATATTCCTAATGTAGATTTCCAGAGTTTAACACTGAAAACAACAGTTCTTGATTCATTAACCTGTAGTGGTTAAACGGAACGTAGTTGATCCGTGATCCGTACGGACCAAGCCCCACGGTTCGACATGCATGTGATCCGCGGATTAATTGCAAAATTTTACCATAATAGAGTATAAGTTTATCATTTGTTCGTATTTAGACAAGCAAGTGAATTTGAAACAATTCCAGAGAGAAAAGGCGAAAGGGAACTCGATTCGTTACTCGCGCGCTGTTCTCTACGCGCACAGCCGCACACACATACAGCCGCACACACATGAAGCGCGCACACGCATTTCAGACGGCGCGCGAATCCCAAACGGAATCCTCTTCTGAATCCTTTAAACAGACACATAAGCATAAAATTATTACAAAATACCCATCTCAACAATCATTCAGGTAAACAGTCAGTTATGTCTCAAGTGAATGAAAACAGCTGAGAAAGAAATCCGATGCGATGTGCATAATTATATCGGATCCGTGCATCAGGTCTTAAAGGGACAGCAGCCTATAAATACTGCTGCTGTCATTAATGATCATCGAACAACAAAACAGCTGTGATAAAAATCTATATTTAATTTATACAGTGAACACTATGCAGTGCTATTTTCCCTAATTATTACATTTCTGTATTTGAATACTACCAACCTTATTTTATTTGTAACATATTCTGTTGTATTTATCTATGCTTGTAATTTGTGTATTTGTTCTTATTTTTACTGCTGTTCTCTTGTCACTTTAATCATGTTTAAACTTTCTTAGTTAATCTAGTAGTATTTGCTGTGGTATCAAAGAAGTACTTTTCTTTAAGTAATAAATGGAAAGCAAGTTAAATTGAAATATTTTTCTTTTCTTGCTGATCCGAAAAATGATCCGATCTATGGGTCAAAAACTGTAATGTGATCCGAACCGTGAGATTTGTGATCCGTTGAACCACTATTAACCTGTATGCACTCTTGTGTTTGATGCATAGGTTTTGTGTGGTTGGTGCTATGGTAGAGTCTCCCAGCAGAAATCCATACAGCTCTGGCAGGGAGTGCTCAAAAACATCAGCGCTCACTTCGGCACCGGGGTTCTGTCTTATTTCATCTTCCTCAGAAGACTGTTACATTACAACATCCTCCTCTTCCTCATCAATGGCCTTTTCCTGGTCCTACCACAAATCTCAAATCCTCCATCGCCAAAAAACAAACACACAACCACAGCTGACCTCTGGATGCTTACTGGCATGGTAAGGGTGATAATATATGTATATTTTAAAAAGTAGGTGCTTTATATTAGGTTTTCCAGTTCCTGGAAATTTAAGATGACCCACATTTATATTACATTGACTCTTTAGTGAACGCTATGGTTTTTTGTTCCGCAACAGGGCGTCCTCACAGACTCTGTGATGTTTTATGGCCACTATGCCAACTCCACCAATGAAAACTGCCAAGCTGAAACTAAACTGTGTCCAGAAAATTACAACATACCACTGGCATATATTTTTACTATTGGAGCAGGCATGTTTATCACATGTGTAATGCTTGTTTACAGGTTTGTCTATTTTCCTTATACACTGTGAAAATTAAATTTCCCATCATTAGCTTGCCCTGGGATTAAGTCAGATTTTGTTTATCCTTTCAGTATGTCTAAATCATTCGGAAAGAGTTTCCGCGTATTCAAGACTTCTGGTAACCTTGCTTTAAAGGTTTTCTGCTCTTGGGATTTTAAAGTCAGCAAGAAACGGTCCGTTAAACTGCAGTCGGTGAACATCTGCACTCAGCTGAAGGTTTGTTTCAATATGACTATTCATGTTAAAACTAATTTATGCTCCAGAGAGCACTAATAATTGCATTGAAAAGTGTCGTACACAAGCATGTTGGGATATTTTAAGACATGTTATGCACATTAAAGTCAGATACAATTTTATGGTTGAGGTCAAACATGTGATATGAATAAAAAAATGCAGAAGGTTTGTAATGCAAATTATTAAGGTTTAAATAGCATATGAAACTAACACGAGGTTAAAGAAATATAGCTGCAGGCCGAAAAAAGGGGATGAAAGGGTGGAGAAACAACTCTAAAAGGACAGAAATTAAACTTCACTTGTCCACGTTCCGCTCACATAATTTTCACAGCCTGCAGCTCGATTTTTCTCACATGCGTGAGTGATTTGAACACTCAAAAACAAAGGTCCACTGAGTAGTGTGCAAGATCTGAATGCGTCCATTCATGCTCACTGTCAGTTAGGGCTGTGCAATTAATCGCATGCGATTGTCATGCGCATCTCGTCAGTAAAGCCGGTTCCGTGATTAGTAGTAAATCGTCATCACCTGCTTTCAGATGGAGCGGCATTTACTACACAGAGCCGTAGTTCACTGACAAGCTAGGCAATATCGCGTTCAGATGAATCGCATTCGATTATGAACGTGATATTGCCTAATTGTCTAATTTACTCTTTGTAGTAAATGCCGCTCCATCTGAAAGCAGGTGATGGAGATTTACTACTAATCACGGAACCGGCTTTACTGATGAGATGCGCATGACAATCGCATGCAATTAATTGCACAGCCCTACTGTCAGTTGAATGGCTTATGCACTGTACTGTGCAACTTGGAGCTATATAATTCTCAAGCCATGGCTCTCACAGACTGGTCAACCCAGAAACCAACCAGAGTGTTGGAAAACCCAGCAGCAATGTGTGTCATTTGGAAACACTTAGGAATACTGTTCTGTCATTAATGAGTAACTAGCCAGGAGCAAATGGGTTAGACAATTTTAACATTCTAGTAACCACTATTAACAAGGATCTCAGATTAATGAATTAAAGTACACAATTGATTGCAGTAGTTTTTCATTCCTCCCAGAGAACTACTAAGAAACTTTCCACGACATTCTAATTTATTGAGATGCACCTGTATAGTTTCAAGTAATCAATAACTAATGCATAACAAATTAACACTTTAACCACTACTTTAGCATTTACTTATCATCGCATAATCAATAGGTAATAACAGACTTAATATTATGGTAAGTTGTTAATAATTACTACATTTTATCATTCCTTTTACAGAGCTTACAATGTTTACAATGGAAAATTGAAAAAAGGAAATGGCTTTTTAAAACCAGTTATCTGGATCTTACTCCTGTTGCCAATTTTCTGGCATTCCTCTGATCCTTATTTGTATTCATATTATTTCTTACACATAGTACTACATCCTTAGCTGTTTGGCACAGCATTCTAAAGTGAATATCATGGTTACCCACTAATAATGACTCCTACTATACCCATCAGAAGGAATTATATCCAAAACCTTATGAAACACATCAAAAGCTTACAATGACTTCATTCATTTCTAGTGAGTTATCATGCTTTTCACCAAAGTATACTTCGTTTCGGCAACAGACATGTTCGTCGGGTTTTGTCTGATCGGTTTATTGCCCCTGTTGGCATTGGTCAGGCTTGTTTTTGTCAATGTTGAATCAGCATTTGTCGGGTCTTGGAATGTCTGAGAAGTAACGTATTCGGTCGGCTGTCAGAATACTGTTCCAAATTTTTATTAATTACTTCTAAAGGAGTTGGTAATAATTCAGTCATTACTAGTGGGTTGCCATGCTATTCATTTTATAACTAATTACGTATTAACATTAATTATGAAACATATAGTTTCCAGGGGCATGTTTAGAGTTTTGGGGGCACTAAGCAAGCGGTCACTGGGGGGCCCCCCTCGGTTGAAATTGTGTTCCGGGAGGTATGGAAAAAAAAAAACCAGTAGCTAATGATATTACTTTCCAATTTACTAATCAAAGTTTCTTGTCAGTTAATAGTAGTTAGAATGTTAATATTGTGTTACTCATTTGCTCCTGTGTAGTTATTCATTAATAACGGAACAGTGTAACCATCATTTGTTTGATGTTAAAATACTTCCTCCAAGCCCACTGCGTAAGCCATTCGTTGGTACTTTCTGAAAAGTGTAAACACTCTGTAGCACTTTGAACACTGTTTTTAGACTGATTTAGCAACCACTGCTGTGAAAGTCTAAAGAAGGACGACCTGTTTGTCCAACCAAGGGCAGACAGGGACAATTCTGTTTGGTCACACTGAAGCAGAAATGACACACTTTAACAATACGTAACATCACAGGTAATGTTTTGTTGACTTTTACAAATGAAGCTTAGATTTGAGTCAATGTTTGTGTTTTAGGAGATGCTGTCTGAGCTCAGCTGCAGAAAACGGAAGAGGAACTTGTGTTCAACTTTGTGCTGGTTGAGTCTACACTTTCTTGTATGGTCCATTTGCCTCTTTTGCATAGCTGCCTGCATGCTGGCTGTTTACTACTTACACCCTTACATTGACCAGGGCAGTTCCAAGGTAAGGGTCTGGTCATAGTCTTGAATAGACAACAGGATGCCTAACACTTAAGAAATCACACAATTCATGATAGAAAACACTAGTCACATCCTGTTCCGTTCACACACCAGTTATTTTTGCTCCCTCATTAAAATGCAAACGGCTTTATTTTCAACAACTGCATTTTCTGGTTGACTGTTTTCTTCAGATTTCACAGTAGACTCCACATCTTGAAAAATACTGTCTGTTGGGCTGTTGCCTTGCTGATATAAAACTATGATTGTGTCGTCAGTGTGTTTTAGTTTAGCCTTTAATTCTGTGCTCATTCACAATGCTGTTCAAGCAGTGTTGGGGAAAGTTACTTTTAAAAGTAATGAATTAGAACATTGTGTTACTCCCTAAAAAAAAGAACTAATTACATTGCTTAGTTAATTTTTTATGGCAAGTAATGTGTTACGTTACTTTTTAAATCTGGGTGAGACTTGCTTGTTTGATTTTAATATAAAAAGTTATATTTTTGGCAAATGTAAAAAGCCCTTTCACATCAAAAGTGAAATTAAGAGAAACGGTAGAGCGCACAGCTTAATCAAACCTTCTAGCTGTGCTGCTATTCTGGATTGCATGAAGAATAGGACGCAGGAGAAGAAAGTTCAACACTCTTCAGTAATAAAAAAATAATAATTTTTGCTTATTAGTGTGGTTGAATTGGATCACCGTAGGTCAGCAGAAAAGACATTGGACATTGGTTAATAAAATGAGATTAAATACTTAAAGGATATTTGTGTTATTTAATGTATTTAATTATTGCAGGTTTGTGTCATATTCAGAGTTTGCATGTCACAGGTTTTATTCATTTTGAGGAATACTGAATCTGTTTCTGTGCAAGTGAGATGAGTAAATGCATGTTCACATTTAGTCCAGAACTACAGTAACATCATGTTCACACAACACCTCTGCACTTACTCCCGATTTCTCTGTCAGTCAATAAATGGGAAAACAAAGTAACTTGCATTTCTTACTTACATTACTAAAAGTAACTCAGACATTTTCTTGTAAATTAAAAAGTAATGCTTTATTAGTTACTTGAAAAAAGTAATCTGATTACATAACTCACGTTACTTGTAATGTTATCCCCAACACTGCATTCAAGTCCCCATAACTTACTAGTGATATAGTTAGCAGGATACTGTACATAGTTACACAGAAAAAAAAAGAGGTACAAAAGCTGGAATGCTACCATTTCAAAAGGTACTAATATGCACACTTTAGTGGTAAATAAGATACAAAGTTGTAACTTTGGAAAACGCGCCCCAGTGAGAGTGTGCATTAATTAATGACATTTATTGTAAAATGATAAATGGAAGTTTTCTGTTTAGTGTGTAATGCACTAAGTTACAAAATAA
Source organism: Sinocyclocheilus anshuiensis (assembly GCF_001515605.1). Lineage (NCBI taxonomy): Eukaryota > Metazoa > Chordata > Actinopteri > Cypriniformes > Cyprinidae > Sinocyclocheilus > Sinocyclocheilus anshuiensis. The sequence continues at coordinate 146,134 of NW_015554247.1, read as the reverse complement.
AACTGTTTTAATTGTAAATGCTAATTTGCACATTTGTCCCCATTCATCAGCTTTACATTTGAATCGGTTTTATAGAAAAAACGATTTTGAAATGTTTTTTCTCTCTCTAGAATTCTTGATGTATTTCTGTAAATTCTTGTTTTTGTCCTTCCTCTAGAACTAAAATATAATTCTTTATTTGATTTCATTTGTTTATGTCTTTATCATGTAGGCAAACTCTTTTCAGAAAGCTGTCGGTTTGCTGAAACTGCCTTTGGTCGTGTCATGCGTCAGTCACCTACTGCCTGGTTTCTTCGACATGTTATCCAGGGTAGAGCGTTACAACTTCCCGAGCACTCAGATTTACGTGTCCATTTTAAGGTCAGGGAAGCCATCACTTCCTTGTTTTTTTTGTTTTTTTTTGCTTTCGTTCACCATTCATTCACTTACTGTTTATTCACTTCCTGTCTAATTCTGCTGTGAGCTAAGCTGTATTTCCTTTCAGTGCAGCAGGAAGCAAGTTTAACATGCTTCATTTGATTGCTGCTCACTCTAGTGTGACATTTTAATTTAGCATGACTCTTATCTTGAGAACTACCCCAAAGCTTTCAGAGACATTTGTCTGTTTCAGTAGCAAGAAAGTCGTCCAACCAAAGCATTAAGTTGCATCATTTACTATATGTGTATATAACATAAGCAGTTATTTTTATTTACTTTAATATTATGTAATTCATACAGACAGTGATTTGAACTACACTACCAGTAAAAAGTTTGGGATCAGAACGATTTTTAATGCTTTTTAAAGGAGTTTCTAATGCTCATCAAGGCTGCATTTATTTGATCAAAAATACAGGGGAAAAAATGTAATATTGTGAAATATTAGTATGATGTAAAATAATGTTTTTCTATTTTAATATACATTAAAATCAAATTTATTCCTGTGGTGCAAAGCTGAATTTTCAATATCATTGATCCAGTCTTTAGTGTCACATGATCCTTCAGAAATCATTCTAATAT
>NW_015554247.1:144638-145102 GCF_001515605.1 Sinocyclocheilus anshuiensis | reverse complement strand
GTGCTGCTTAATATTTTTTTGGAATCTGTGATACTTTTTTCCGGATTCTTTGATGAATAATAAGTTAAAAAGAAGAGCATTTATTTAAAATATAAATCTTTTCTAACAATATACACTGGCGTTCAAAAGTTTGGGGTCAGTAAATTTTTATTATTATTATTAATTTTTTTAAGAAATTAAAACTTTTATTCAGCAAGGATGTTTTAAATTGTTAAGAAGTGATAGCAAAGATTTATATTATTAGATAAGATTTATATTTTGAATAAATGCTGTTCTTTTGAACTTTTTAATCATCAAAGAATCCTGAAAAAAGTATCGCAGTTTCCAATAAATAAAAATAAATAAATAAAAAATTAAGCATACACAACTGTTTTCAATGTTGATAATAAATCATCAGATTAGAATGATTTCTGAAGATCATGTGACACTGAAGACTGGAGTAATGATGCTGAAAATTCAGCTTT
>NW_015554247.1:137701-144619 GCF_001515605.1 Sinocyclocheilus anshuiensis | reverse complement strand
GGAAATTCAGCTTTGCATCACAGAAATAAATTATATTTTAAAGGATATTAAAATAGAAACCATTATTTTATATTATAATAACATTTTGCAAGATTACTGTTTTTTTCTGTATTTTTGATCAAATAAATGCAGCCTTGATGAGCAGAAGAGACTTCTTTAAAACAAACACATTACAAGTCTTACTGATCCCAAACGTTTGACCGGTAGTGTATATGATGATATCATGTATATAATTATATGGATTATATACACTCTCATAACTGTGTGTCAAGGCCAGTAAGTAGAGTATCCGGTAATTTGACATTTGTATGACATATCAATTAACCCATCAAACCCCTATTATGATCTGTAAGAAAGTTTGTTACCTAAAAAAGTTCAAATATGTAATACTTGATAATTAAAGAGCATGAATACGGAGATTACATGTACAAGATTTTTTTTTTCAAATGCATTTGAAACTAGATTTCTAAAACAAATTATAATTTTCTTTTTTTTTTCCATTGAAATATATATCACTAATAACAAATAACATATCTGTGCAGTTCCTATAGTAATAGTTTAGTAATACCAAAGTCCCTTTAAGGTATTCTATAGTCTTTGGTAATACCCATGAACTTCCATTTAAGTTTGTTGTAACATAACATCAATAAGTCACTGAGTGCTCATCAAAGACCTTTCGGTTTCTTCTTTCATAGGAACCTGTTGTTGAAGGGTTGTATTTTTAGTGTATTGTGTTATTACTGGCTCAAGAAAATTTCTGGCAGGAAGAATGGACGAAATACATGGCAGGTGACCAAAAACATCAAATCTGATCTTTTTTTTTTTTTTAATTCAGAAACAGTATGTTGTTACTATTTTGACAATAATAACAAAACTATATTGATTAAGCAGCCAATCCTTACAGTGTGTTGATCGGGTGTATGAGAATATTAGAACTTTTAATTAAAAAATACTCTTCTTAAGAGAAATGTCTTATATATCTATGAGATTATTAATTGAATATGAAATGAAGCAGGCCTGTTTTCATTTGTGCTTACTTGCAGTGCTGGGAGACACTGGTTGGTCAAGAGCTTTACCGTTTGGTTTTAATGGATCTGCTATTTGCAATGTCATACATCATCTTAGCAGAGTTTCTGTGGGGGTAAGTTCTCACGTTTCCATATGATAGCAGGGATGTTTAGCTGGATGTGTTGACTCTTTCTGCCCCTTCAGGTTTTGTATTAGAAGCATCACATTAAGAAAAAGGAAACTAGAGTTTGACATCGCACAAGATGTTCTGGAGCTCATCTATGGCCAAACGCTTGTGTGGTACTGTCATCTCCTCCTCGTGAAGAAACATTGCATTGTGTTTTGGTATAGGCTTCTCATTAACAGTCTTTTCCGTGTTCTCTTTGTAGGTTTGGTGTGCTGTTTTCACCGCTCTTGCCTGCAGTGCAAATTGGGAAACTGTTTCTACTGTTCTACTTCAAAAAGGTCAAGATCTTCTTATGCCCGGTTCAGACTACACGATTTTAGCCCGATTTTGCCACGATTTGCTTGATGTAGGGTGTCGTGGGGATTCGTAAACGACAATGGGCGTCGGGACGCAAGATTCCATCGTTTCAGCACGTGTAGTGTGTCATAGTGGACGACAACCGATTCCGCGTCTGCGATGCTTCACGACATCACGACAGAAAGACTAGCATTTAAAAAAAATTTAAATCGTCCACGACGAGTTCTGTCACATTGGTGACGTTGACCAGTAGCAGCACAGAAGCTCTTTCATACACAGGTTTCAAACATGGCGAAACGAAAGAGAGATGATGGTGCTGCTAGGTGGAATTATGGAGGGAAGGTTCGTGGAGCTGTGGCAACAGTACTCCTGCCTGTATGATGTGTCATCGAGGGACTACCACGACAGAACAAAGAAAGAAAAATGTTGGCGAACTATAGCGGAAGCGCTTCAGCAATGTTTACACTCTTGTTTTCGGAAGTCAGTCGCTAGTTCCGCCTTCTCGATGGCATCACGTGCATCGTTAAAGACGGCACGCGGTGAATGGTCGGGAAGCAGCGTGTAGTCTGACATGTTTCTTGTCCACGACACGACAAGATTCAAAGAGTCAAAATCGTGTAATCTGACACAGTGACTATCGTGACCGACAAAAATATTGTGTAGTCTGAACCCGGCATTAGTCATTTATAGGCTTCACTGGGTTGAAGGTGCATGGAGGATAGAAGATTGAGTTTAATGCTTTAAATGTAAAAGTGTAGTTCCTCCGAAAGTGAAATTCGGTCATCATTTATTTACCATCATGCTGTTCTTTAGTGAAACACAAAAGGAGAAAACATAAGCTGGATGTACTTGCTAAGTGAATGGGAATTCTGGAATACTGCCAAAAATACATCATCATTTATTTACCATCATGCTGTTCTTTAGTGAAACACAAAATGAGAAAACATAAGCTGGATGTACTTGCTAAGTGAATGGGAATTCTGGAATACTGCCAAAAATACAAAAAGCATCATGAAAGTGGATCATGTGACTGATGCACTGTATTTCAGCTTTCGTGAACAGATTTTGTGAGAAGCAACGCAAAAGTGAAGTTGTTATTTACTCATTTGCAGTTTTCAAACTTGCCATGTTGTGGTTGGTCACATGACATCCAAGAAACAATGACATCAAACCTAGAGCAACATAGGCTATTTTAAAGGTTATTTTTCTACTATTTTTGAATTAGACACAAGTGTGAATGACCTTTGTGAACACCAGTGGATGGGGACATTATAAGTGACAACTTTTTATTTCTTCACACGTAGATATCATATGGTTCCTAAGACTTGGAACATAGCCAGTTACATGAGCTACCTTTTTTACAGTCTCAGAAAAAAATGTACAAAAACTTTACCTATAGAGGTACAGCATTGACAATTTTGTAGCGTATCTAACTCTAAGTAGTACCTTGAGGATACATATTATACTCTAATGTACTAATATGCAACTTTTTAGGGCAGATAAGTTACAAAGTTGACCCTTTTAAGGGTACTGTCCCAGTAAAATGTTTGCTCATTTTTTCTTATAGTATACTTTTATTGAACCTTTCATCTAAGTATGGAAAAGGGCAGCTATACCTAACATCATCTTTTGTGTTTCATGAAAGACAGAAAATAATACAGGGTAGAAAGAAAACAATACAGGTGTGTAATGACATTATATCAGAAGTGTCATATTTGGGAGAAGTTTTCCTTGTGCTACAGAAAATAATACAGGGTAGAAAGAAAACAATACAGGTGTGTAATGACATTATATCAGAAGTAGTATATCAGCAATGTACTGTAGAAAGAAATGGTGTCTTTAGCTCTATAATAATTCATTAGAAATGTTCTATTTACAGTATATTTTTAGGATATCCAGGGTCAATTACATGCGTATGTTTGTCACCCCCTTTATAGACGAGTTTGATGATGAACTTCCAACCACCCAGGAAACACTGGAGGGCCACTCAGATGAGCACATTCTTCATCAAACTCCTGTTTTTCCCCTCCTTCACTGGGGCCCTTGCATGTGTCATTTATACAATGTGGAGGTTTGTCTCTTCAGAGTATACATTCACATTCTCCAGAATACGATGCAGATGGAGGACCAAATCTGGCAAAATCAAAAATAAATAAAGCATTAAAGGGTTAGTTCATCCAAAAATGAAAATTATGTTATTAATTACTTACCCTCATGTCGTTTCAAACCCATAAGACATTCGTTCATCTTCGGAACACTGGGACTTAAAGGCCGGGACACACCAAGCCGACGGTGACGGCGAGCGGCGGTCAGGCTCGTTTGTTTGGTGTGTTCCACTCATCGGGCTCACGTCGGCGGCAGTTTGCTGAATCGGCGTCGGGACCGTCGGCGCGAGATGTGGGAGTGAAACCATCTTACCAGTCGCACCAGAAGTATTTACATGGATGTCACATCAAACAACTAAGGATAGTAGATTTGTGAGGTTTGCATGGTCTGAGAGGAAGAAGAGGGCGTGAGGAGTCAGGAACTCAGCATTGGGGGGAAGAGAGGAGGTTGAGCCAGGTGTTATCCTGCGCTCTTTCTCGCAGATCCTCTCCTCAGATTAGTGAATTTTATTGTTTTGTTACAGGATAGGAATCTTGAATTCAGTCTTGGTAAAATCCATCCTTACAATAGCTGCTGATATAAACAGTTAATTCCTCTCACGCATGTGCAGAACGCACGTGTTAGTTTGCCGTCGGCTGTAGTCTGTGTGGTGTGTTCGAACACCGTCGGCTTTCGTCGCAGCTAGTTCTTTGAAGTCGGCTTGGTGTGTCCTGGCCTTAAGATTAAAATTTGTCTTTGATCTTTCAAGCTCTATCGTTGTACTCAGCGGGTGTTGCATTGCTTCAATCCAAAAGAACTTAAATAAAAAGCGCCCATCCATAAAAAAGGTGTCTCACGCGGCTCCGGGGGGTGAACAACGGCCTTCTGTAGCGAATCGATGCGTTTTTGTAAGAAAAATATCCATATTCAAAACTTAATAATTGCTTTAATGTAGCTTGCGCTCACTGTTGTACACTAGAAGCAGCTCCGGGTGGATGACGTATGAGGTCGGCTTTGCGCATGCGCCGCTCAGAAGTGACGGACGCGGAAGCGCAGCGGAGAGATCAAAACAAAACAACGGTCACTAATTAGAAGTACAAAACGAGGATTTGTAAAGAAGAATGCCGGAGGATTTCGATATAAGCCAAGAGGAGACTGGTTTTCCTTTGCTAAAGTAAGGAAACTTTGCTTCCTTTGATCCTGTTAACAAACAGTTGGTTTTCACGAGACTCCCGGAGCTGCTTCCGTGTAGGACTGTTGGCGCAAGCTAGATTAAAGTGATTATTACGTTTTGAATATGGATAATTTTTCTTACAAAAACGCATTGATTCGCTACAGAAGGCCTTTGTTTACCCCCCGGAGCCGTGTGAGACACTTTTTTTTATGAATGGGCGCTTTTTATTTAACTGCTTTTGGACTGATGCATGCAACACCCGCTGAGTGGCATTAAACAGCTTGAAAGATCAAAGACAATTTTTTATATAACTCCGACTGGATTCGTCTGAAAGAAGAAAGTCATATACACCTAGGATGACTTGAGGGTGAGTAATTTATGGGCTAATTTTCATTTTTGGGTAAACTAACCCTTTAAATGTTCCCAAGTCCAGAAACGTAGCAAGGAGATCTGTAAAATAATCCATGTGACATCAGGGGTTCAACTGTAATTTTACAAAGAAAAAGAAAACAATACAGGTGTGTAATGACATTATATCAGAAAAAAAGAAGAAAAAAAAAGACTTATTCAACAATTCGTCTCCTCCGCATCACCCTGTAGTGCCATTTTGGACAGCATCCGCTGGACGTAAACAGCATATGCTGTTCTGTGTCAGCTGCGTCACACCGGATCTGTTTCCTACTTGGTTGTGATTTGATCTGAACGAAAACAGCGTATCCATGATCGGATTATTTTACCGATCTACTTGCAACGTCTCTGGACTTGGGAACATTTCAGTTGTGTTGCTGTCTATGGGAGGCTTCAGACAGCTCTCAGATTCCATCAGAAATATCTTAATTTGTGTTCCGAAGATGAACGAAGGTCTTACTGGTTTGAAACGACATGAGGGTGAGTAATTAATGACAGAATTTTCATTTTTGGGTGAACTATCCCTTTAATACACACCCCAGAGCTTCCTTTCAAGGTGGTCTAGCATACTGGTAAAAAAAAAGTCCTTTTGACTATTTTAAAGGGTTAGTTGTCTCGAAAAATAAAAAATTCTCACATTGTTATTTTCTCGGTGGAACACAAAAGATATTTGAAGAATGTTTCAGCAGGTTTTGTCCTTCACATATGTTCACATGAATTGTTCCTTCATACGGCATGTTTGTCTTGACACAAAGCAAATTATGTAAATGATATAGAGGCGTTAAAGTGCTAGTGTGTTTTGTTCTCTTAGGGTCAGGCCCTCATCAGATTGCGGGCCCTTTAGTAACCTCCACAGCATGCTTCGCTTAGGCAAGAAGTGGATCAGGGGCCTGGGCAGGTCAAAGCCCAGTATGTTCTGGCTCAGCTGGGCTTATAATCACCTGGTGGACAACCCTTTGTTCCTCTTCATCACTGCAGGCCTGTTCCTGTGAGTACTCCTCACTCGTGGGTCTGCTGGGTGCAATAGAGATCAGATTTGGGTCATTTTTTTAAACTGTCATCTCTGTCTCTTTCCAGCACCATTATATACATTCACATGCAAGTTTTGGATGGCCAAAAGATGATAATTGTAAGGTTACAAGAACAAATAGACAATGTGAGTATCATGAGCCTGGTGGAAAAGTACGGTAGCATTTTTTTTTAAAGTACCTATTACTTAATACTTTAAAAGAATATACTTAAGTGTGAACTTAATATTAAATATTATTATATTAAATGTAATTATATTAAATGTAATTAGTTGAACTTAAGAGTTTTTTTTTTCATGCACTTAAGTAGGACTTAAGTACCTTATATGTAATTTCAAAATTATATTGTCTTTGAAATATGGATAAAGTGTACTGCTGAATGTACTGACAAGCTTATGTGGTAAACTAAAATTTAATGAAATTTCTGTAGAAACCTGTATGTCATGTACAGTGGTGTGAAAAAGTGTTGGCCCCCTTCCTGATTTCTTATTGGCAAATATTCTGTGGACTGATGAGACAAAAGTTGAACTTTTTGGAAGGTGTGTGTCCCGTTACATCTGGTGTAAAACCAACACAGCATTTCATAAAAAGAACGTCATACCAACAGTCAAACACGGTGGTGGTAGTGTGATGGTCTGGGGCTGCTTTGCAGCTTCAGGACCTGGACGACTTGCCATAATTGATGGAACCATGAATTCTGCACTCTATCAGAAAATCCTGAAGGAGAATGT